>NC_039269.1:16337368-16345405 GCF_003368295.1 Carassius auratus | reverse complement strand
CAAGATCCAGCGCAGCTTGCACGCGCGTCACACGGGCCTCCGGCCCACGCGCGCAGTTTTCAAAGGACACGTGACATCACACGTGCGTCGCCGGTACCACGCTCACCCACTGGGCCATGCAAGTATCGTTTTCTATGGAGATTTAAATGCTGCTTTAAAGTGTTGCTATTATTGATTCGTTGTTTGTTCCACTAAGGTTTACTGACTGATTTCATACCTGAGCTCATTCTGTGATCTCTCTCGCTTTCTCCACTTCTCCTCTCTCTCTCTCTCTCTCTCTCTCTCTCTCTCTCTCTCTCTCTCTTTATTTGGATTCCGTTATGTCTTGTAAATGTTTATTGTCTGTATTTCGTACGCATATTTACTCTGTGTGATTTGTAGTTTGATGTATTACTAGTTGAATTATTAAAACCCATATATAAAATGATTGGCTTGGACTCCACCCCACTCACATTACGAGTCACTGAAATGTTTTGGTCTTTAGCTACAAGCTTTAAATTTAGAAACTAAATTTATCATAAGGATAGGATAATTTCATGGCCAGAGAATATTTTTCCTTGAATTATAAAAAGTGATAACTTTATTGAAAATTGATAGGTCAATCTGGCTTGCTGGACAATCCACTGTTTGATTTGCAGTAATTTACAGTAAGAGATATCACAATAATTGATATGAAGAATGGAATATTGACATATTAATGAGTAAATTACAGTGCCCTGTGATTAGTATTGGTATTGGCAATTGAGCTATTTTTCATAATCAATAAAATTAAATGTAACTGTCATCTGAGATATATATTAATCAAATTCTTGATTAATTATTCAAATTCCCTATATATCATTTGAGTTAATTACTATGTAAAACTCATTGTTGTTACATTTTGGTGGAGATGCCGGGGACATTTCAAACTTCGTTTTGTGAGCAATCAATCTGTGTATATGGTTTTTAATAATTTCTGCACGTGCACTATGAAATTATGTAACGTTACTTGTGAGATAAGTCGCAAGACGCGAACTCACTCCTAACTGACTGAGGCAAAAAGCTGGTCAGTAGCACCTAGGTATTCATAGAAACTTAACAGTATAGTCACTGTTATTTTTAATGAAAGTAAACTGCAGTATAATATTAAAAGTATCCTGTTAAGAAAGACCAAAATCTTTTTACAGTGAGAACATTTTAATATGAATGATTAAAAGATAAAGAAATCTTTTATTAGTTGCGACATGTAAATCTGAACATGAGCGATGTTCCTCTGATTCAGTTAAAAAGGCCTTACTTATTAAGTATCGTTATTGAATTTGTGGTGAACCACAGTGATATTCAAGATTAAAACGATAAAAACTCCTGGTCTAAAATTGGCTTAGCTACCCGATTTTTAAACCTAAAACATTTAAATCATAAGTGCTATTTTGATAAATGTTTATGGGATGTCAACAGATGTAAAAATCCCTGTTTTTCACATTTGTGTCTGGGCAGTGAAACGAATCCTGTCCTTACACTCTTGTGAAGTATATAGCACCTCAGAGATCATAAAACCTTTGTCTGTTTGTGAGTTGCGATTTTGATGCTGAAAATCAGCGCTGACAAGCGCACAGAGATTAGATCATAGTGAAATTGTAATTCCGCTACCAGAGGGAAAGCGTGGTTCAGAAATTTCAGGTTACGCCCTGCTTTCTGATTCCAGCTTGCATGAGTGCAAAGTCGCCATCCCGTGGCCGTTTCAGATAATGCGCTCTGATTGCTAATTTCAAATCCCCTGTGATGTATTTGAATTAGATGTTTAAATTCTCGATAATTATTTGCATTTACAGCTTTGCTAGTGCGAATATTATTACAGGGAACAAAACATTTTTCCCTGCCTTTGATTGTTTACATTTACTTTGAGTTTGGTGCAAACATGATTTGAATTAAAATGTAATTGTTTAGTGGAAATCTAGATGTTTCAGGTCAACTACTGATTGACCCACTTAGAAGGTAAGCCATCTAGTGGCAGTCTCCTGTTAAATCGACTAACAGACCTCTGTCTTTTCCATTCTGTTTGAATTGCATGTCCACTTCTACCCTCCTTGGTTAATCTCACACTGTTTGATTAATTTCATGATCATTAATGATAACTTACAAGCTATCAATGGTTATTATACGATATTATTCAGATTTTCCTTTTAATTCATACATGCTTATTTTAAATTTTGATTTAAACCAGTTTTCTGCTCAGCAGGTTAAAGACAGAGAAGCAGTACTTCCCCCCCCCCCTTGTGGTGAAAACCAGCTACTCCTTCTCCCTTGTTTCATTACTGTTTTTTAATTTGATGTTTATTATTTTGCTTCTCTCTTTTGACTTAGGTTATTTTGATAATTACCATTATTATCATAAATTCCTTTGTTTTGTTTTATCATGATTAGGTAAAGCTGTTACCTTTCCTCTCTACATATAGTTACTCAATTGATGTTAAACAAACCAAACCTTAATTAACTTTAAGTTTCCTTTGTTCATCCTTTGTGTATTTGATTGTAGAACCCCCCTTGGTGATTGGACAGTCATCTCAGGTTTCCAGTGAGCAAGGCTGCCCGATCGGTGTTACCGATACTGGCTGCGAGTGAAACTCGGTCCCTCTTGTCTCAAGAGACATCAGCAATTTTGGCACTCCAAAGGTTGTGCTAAAAGTCACAAGCCGTGCTGTCCTGCGACACGCCAGAGTAACACAGGACCAGGGACACTGCGGTTCAGTGTTTGGGGAGCACCGGGGAGGTTGACCAAGCCACTGGTTCCCACCTGAATGACTTCAATTCAACCAGGTGAACCAAAAATGATAAAACCTATCCACTTATTATAAGCCACAGAATATTAGATATTCCCCCGGATATATTTTCAGTGTTCTGACCCTTTTGCTTCTTTAAGCCACACCATATTTCTAGGTTTCCTACCCAGATAGCCCACTCACCTGTTGGCCCTATCTTAAAACCTAGCAGTAGGCTTAGGCCTCCTTATTCCCACTAACACATTGTGTTTCTATTGTTTTCATCTCATTTCAAGTGTTGTGCTTCACTTTGATCTTTTTCTACCCTCTGTTCTGTTGTGATTTGTTTCTTTCATTTCACATAGAGACAGTAACCTGGGAGCCACCAACGAAGTTAAATAGTAGAGCGACAACCAGCAGCCGGTGTCATCACACGACCCGCTAGGCTACTGCCTGTCAAATCTCCATTTCAGGTCCTTCGTTGACCCAAGTTAATTGGCTGTTTGCATCAGTCAGCCCCAAAATTCTCATAAACGGCACAGCCCGTATGAATATAGCTCGTTAAACGTAGAACGAACTTGCATTGGTCTTTTTGTGTGTGTGTGCTGTGCTTCTCTCGCCGACAGAGAATCAGGATGTTCCAGGCATCCAGTCCAGCAGTCCACGGGGGCCACCTCTCGACATGGTTGAAAGCAGTGACGACCCCCTTCCTGCCCAAGGACGCCAGTAACCTGCAGCACCCAGAGCAACTAGACACCGAGCTAGATGAACTGATGGCACGCGATCCAAAGCGACTACTACAGAGAACTCGCCAGGATCTTCGGAAGCCTAGTTCACATTCTCGTCGCCCAGGCACGGCTCAGTGAACGGAGCAACATCGCGGAGGAGGCCTGGAAGGACCAGGCCCCAACCCAGAGTCATCTTGATCAGCTCCTCCTCGAGACCCAGAACCAGCGCAAGAAAGAGGACGACACAGATCCAGAGCTACAGAAAGGAGTTGAAAGACTTCACAATGCCCTGCAAGATCTTCGCCTCGACACAGATCAAAGAGAACAGCTGGAGAGAGAAGCCAGAAAAGACCTCACCAAAAAACTCCAGCAAGGTGACGCTCTCCTAAAAAGAGCAGAGACTGAATTGAAAGAAAGAGACTATAAAACCTGGGCCTGCAAAACACACTTGCAAGCGGCCCAAGCTAAATTCAACAAGCTTACTCTGCAGAGAGACCAGCTCCAAGATGAACTTTACACTGTTCACACAGAACTGAGACAATTTCACAGATTACAGAGTGGCTGGATCGGAGAAACGCACACCACAAAATTTCTCCCGGGCCGCCACTCCAACCCTTTCAGCCAAGAACCCAGAGCTGGAAAAGGGGGTGTAGTCTCCCTTCTAAGGAAATCACCAGCCAGCTTACAAGAACATCTGTCAATAACGGAGGGAAGAGAACCCTTCCAGAGAACGCATGTCACCAAACCCTGCACTGCTCACAGAGAACTTCACAAGCTAGCCAGAAGCATCTCTACATTCATTCCAGATCCTGCAGGAGGACATGATGTTCATGCTTCTTTACAAGCCATTGACTTTCATTTGCAAACTGTCGCCAACGTGACAGATGTGAACACATTGTACCTGTTAAAAATCACGGCCAGCCGTGATGTGCATTGCTTTCTGGATCGTCAACCAGAGACTGTCAAAGCGTACTACCAGCAACTGCTACAGACTTTGATTCTTGAATTCTCTGATCCAAACTCAGATCATGGGCTCCTTATTGCTATGGACCTCAAACAGGGCCGATTTGAAAACCCACAGACTTTCTGTAGTCAGCTACGAAACACCTACTTCGGAGCATGCAACGAACCAGGTATGGAACAGGATTTCAACTTAAAAACTCTGTTCCTCCTAAACCTACATGCTAGTTGGAGTTTTCATCTCAGAGTCCCAGCGTGTCCCCGTAACAGGACTACACAAGAGTTACGGAACTTAGCCCACAAAGCTTGCACCAAGCAAAAGACTGTTTGTGAAAAGACTGTGAAATACCCCAAAGTCTCTGTCTCTGAGCACTGCTTGGAGTTAACCCTAGATGGCGCCCTACAACACCACAGTCACAGACATTTTTACAGAGAGTCAATACCATTCCAAGCCAGCAGAGGGCAACACAGTGCAGCCACGTCTGAGACAGCAGAGATCCTGAGGGTGCTGAAAGATCTTCTTCACATGAATACTCGCAAGGAAGATGAGCCAAGCACCCAGAACACTGCCTGTCATCTACAGACCACAGAGCTTACTGTTACAGCTAACTGAACGAGACAGCACAGGTCCTCACACCAGGTACCACAAACACAAGGTACCAGAAAATGCTGTTTTGACTACCTGCCTTCGCAGCGAGCTACACAAGACCGGTCCTCATCACCCACCGATCGTCCCACCTGCCCTAATGCCAACATTCCTGGGCAGCCCTGTCAAAAAGGGGGTGGGTCAAAAAGGAGTCAACAGGGAAGACCTGATCGACACAGGATTAAACCTGACGGTGATCTCATCTTACCTTTTCAAAAGACTCCAATTTGAAGCTAAGAGACAAGATCGAACTCTTACACCTCAAACTTATGAACTGAATGTACAGGTGTACAGACAGGATGACATCCAGTTTGAACAGGTTGTTTCCATTCACCTGACATTCGTTCCGATGAGTCTAATACATCCCATGTATGTCCCACCAATGAACACTCATACATTGCTCATCGACAAAGACCTGCTAGAACACTTTGACCCTTTTCTGAACTTCAAACAGCTAAAAGACTTTGCTCAAGTGCGAGAACCTCTTTCTCTCCAGCCACACAGGTTGCTAGAGCCAGACTGTCAGGGGAACTCCCACAGAGCCAGACGGTCAGGTCACAGAGGTCACGGGAACCCCAGCAGCCAGCCATGAGTACAACGCCCTAACAACAGGCCCAAGTTCAAGCCTCTGTACCTTAGTCAACAAACAGGGTACGGTGGTACCAGCTTACACCAAAGGGGTCGCTGTTCGGCTCAACCTGCAAGGTGGTCAAACCTTACACCACACGCTGGGTTTCTTCCAATCCTCACCTGAATGTGTGGAACTCGGACTCACACTTGCAAACAAGCATGTCAAACACCAACACCTGTTCCAGCAATGTGATAACATCACAAAAACACACAATGTGATCGGGTACTGGAAGAAGGTAAAAGGACACTCAAAGTTACCAAGTCTAGACGAGGACTTTAAAGATCACACTGACACCCTTGCCAAAACTGGCACACTAAACAACATTCTGTGGTCACTCCCAACCCACCCACCCACATTCAAGGTTGAAGTGATTACACACAGCACAAGAACTTTACTAGCTAAACTGCCTACCTCAGAATCGCTTACGCAGGCTCCGTTGTCTACACAGACCAACATAGCGGACATGCGGACTTCTGAAACCTTGATAATGACTTTGTTTTACCACCTCTCAGACCCCTCCATCCACCCTGGCAACCAGTCTACAGTCACTGACAACCAAAGCCCCAGACCACTGCATGATACACAAACCATGCTGCGTGCACAGAACAATATTGTGGGTTGTGCACCGTCTGACATCACAATGCCAGGGCGTGTAATGCCACGGAGCAAAAGGGGGATAAGGCCAATATATTTCCATGACGCAGCATGTGCTGCACCACGCAGCACCAGAGCCACTGACAAAACACTGAAGCAAGCGTCATGCCAGCAGCAAGATGTGGCAAAACATGGGCGAGGGCGAGCTAAACCCAGTCACCGCCCACGAAGCAAAGAGACTGTCCTGTCCAACCAAAGACAGGCCTTGTTTGTTTCTTTCTCCCCTTTCTCTCTCTCTCTCCCTATTATCTGTACCAGGATGCTGCTGTGGTTTGCCGTGCCGTGCTGTCAGCCAAAGAGAGGACAGCTGCCACCGAGAAAACCGCTGAGACTCCTGACTACCGATGACAGGGCACACTACCCCAGCACTGTAACCGAATACAGCTGTACAAGGTTCCGATGGAGAGAGGACTCCCTCACTCACACTGAGGCCGATGTCAAACACCTGTTCAGCCAACATGAGAAAGTGACGGTTACACAAATGGAGTTAGGTGGACACCACCACCGCTCCAAACAGTTCCCGGGAGCTTTGCTTAGAGCCGCTGCTGCCGCCAGAATGTTTAACATTGTTATGTCCAGTGTCAATGCAGCGAACCAGACTGTAAACTCCTTGAAACCACTGTTTACTGTCTTCCAGAAGAACTTTACCCAGACTCAGCTGTTTACAGCATTAACAACAGCCATGCTGTGGGAGGTTAGCTCCTCCAATGACAGCCTAACCACGAGTAAAACCCCACCGTACATGATATCTTTAAGCCTTGTGTTAACTGTGCTGTCTTACGCCATCACCATGCCAGCTGACCTGCTACAAATACACCTGGCCAACTCTCTGGATAGCGCCTTCCTACGGCACGTAAACCCCAAACAGAGAGAAGTGAACGTGCTCCTGAACCAACTCATCAGCGAGTCAAGCCAAGTCTACAGACCTAAAGACATTGTCAGTGTCAGGATGTGGAAGAGCAACACCCACACCAAAACACACATTCCAAATGTGGTGGCCTACCACGAAAGCGACACACAGCTGTACCTGGCCCCAAACATGCACATGTGTACTTTAACCAAAAACATTCATTATCTCTGCCTTAGCAAACCCTTCCTCAGACACATCTCTGAAGGAATCTGCGAGCTGCAACCCTGGGTCAGCGATACGCGCTGCCCTGCTGAAGCCAAGCCTCGTACACAAGTCACAGAAACGCAAGCAGAGATTGTGGGTAACAGATGGCTCGTCAACACTCCTGTGCGCTCAGCTATGCTGACCTACGACCAGCATGACACCGCCACCCGTGCCAACCTGCTGGACCAAGTACTGAAAGGTACCACCCAACACATTGACATTACTCCTGTCGATACAGCCCTCCAAGCACTGTCTCGACAGCCCATTCTGAACCAGTCATCTGCGGTCCTAGCCTGGACTGCTGCCGACACTGCACGGTGCATCTCCACCGTCATTGGTCCCACCCTGACTCTTGGCGTGACCTTCATCCTATACAGGATACTCAACGAGATGCAAACCTCTACAGCCAAACTCACGACAACTGTGGCTGGAGGTCTCCGATGGAATCCCCGGAAAAGGGACGCAAAGTCAAAGACAATACCGAACCTCACCAAGCTGAATCCTCAGCTTCAGGAACCACCTGTCATCATGACCCACCTGCTGCATGACCATCACGATTCACCTGT
>NC_039269.1:16194868-16334868 GCF_003368295.1 Carassius auratus | reverse complement strand
CAGGTAGAGGTGTATTCACATCCGTAAGGATAGGTAAATAATCGGTGTTAAAGTTTCAACACTTTGTGTGGTTGTTTAATGTCTGTCTATCACAGCTCTCATGAAGTCTATAATGGCAGCACTAGTGTGAGGACAGGTGATATTGTTTGAATAAATATCGCTTTCAGAAAGGTTCTTTACTGAAACATTAAAACAGACATGACATTCACATACCTCACAATATTCATGTACATGGAGGGCTGCTCTTCAAACCGTTAGTTCAACAAATAATTAAAATGTTCATAATTTACTCTCCCCATGTTTTTCCAGACTCATACAAACTCTGCTCATTTTTTGGAAAGCATATGAATATATTTAATATTCTCTTTTTGTGTCCTCCATTGCTGGTCTGGGAGACCAGTATTTTATTTTGAACATACATGTTTGCTATCATATAATTTAAGATGTATTCATATATAAATATCAGAATTTACTTCTACAATAACTCTATATTTATGAAGCTTGAAAATACTGATTATCTAAACTATAAATGGATTAACAAATATTATGAGAAAACTAAAAATATATTAATTTATGTTGTAAAGACAGACAAAAGTCTTATAGGTTTGGAAAGACTTGAGGGCAAGTAAATTATTTTTTGTGTGAACTTTACCTCTAAGAGCGAAGACCAAGAATAATGACTCTCCAAATCAGACAAGACAGCTCCAAACTTGGTTTGATTTCTGCAATAAAAAACACAGACATCAATGGTCTTAATAAAATGAGCACGTAATCACACTGTTGTTGCATCAAAATGTGAAGTAAACCAGCAGGAGACAACAGAAAAATGTATTTTCTAAAAATAACTTACATAAAATCTCAAAGGAATGATGCTCTCCCATGTCTCTTGCTTTTAACATCTACAAAAACAAAAAACAAACATTATTTTACTCTTAGTAAAACAACAACAACTGATAACATGAAATTATGAAGTTTACTTGCCTTAAACGATCTTTCCCTCTCTTCAGAAGAAGCTGAGAAAACCACCTCCTCACACAAGCAGACTTGTGTGTCCTTAACTCCAGTTAGTTTGAGTTCTGCAAAGAGGGACATCAATGGTTTCAATAAAATATGAACATATACATACATATATATACATACATATATATACACACATACAGACATATATATATATATATATATATATATATATATATATATATATATATATATATATATATATAAAATCACACTGTTTTTGCATCAAAATGTGAAGTTAACAGGCAGGACACAACATAAACATTAATTTTCTAAAAAAAAAAGTAATAATAACTTAACTTACATCAGTCTCAAAAGAATGAAGTTATCTTGTCTCTGGATTGCAACATCTAAAAAAACAACAACATTATTTTAGTCTTAGTAAAAATAACGATAACTTGATGTTATTCTGAAGTTTACTCTCCTTAAACCGTCTGTCCCTCTCTTCAGAAGAACACCTCCACCTCATTCTCACACAGGTCTGAGACTCCTCACACAAACAGCTTCTGTGTCTTTAACTCTCAGCGCGAGGACAATGAAGACACAAGCTTGACAAGTCTGAAATATTACATGTAAAACATACTTTAACAGTTACCACTTCAACAGCCTCAAAATAATTATGCTAGTCTTTACTACACAATGCCGTTTCCTTTAGGAGACAAACATACATTCAGTTTAACCGCGAAAAAAAAGACAAATTCACATGAGCGTAACCGTGACCATAACCGTCTGTTAACACCTCAAAAAGTACAGATAATGTAAAATCGTATGTAAATATGACAAAATACATTCACAGACGTTATATTAAAAGTACATCCTCCGTTCAGTACCGTTACATGAGGCAGTTAAAGCCCATCTTTCAAGTTGAAGATCATTGTGAATGAACGTGTAGATAAATAGTGTAGGAACTGGACTTGCATGAAGAAATTAATCATAAATTGGCATTAAAACAGTTTTTAAAAAGAAATTGTGATTAAAATTACTTCCGTTGTGAAAAACGCTCTTATCGGAAGTGACGCAACGGCCGGTAAACATCGTCTCTTCGTAATGGAGTCAGACAGTGAAGAGGTTGCAGTTGGCATAAATGTCAACTCTTACGATGGGCCATTGCCGTATAATTTCGAGCCGCCTAGGCGAGAGAGTGGTCAGGGAGAGTTAAGGGGAAGGGTAAATGGACAGAGGAGAGAGATAGAGTTGTGGTGTGAGGAGAATCAGTTGAGAATTGGGCAGGTGTCTTGGTGAGTGACCACAGGCGATAGCTAATTGTGGCTAACGTTGTCTCCATGTTTATCACATTGCAGTATCTTTAATAAATCATATTTAGCAATATTGCTGTCGACTTTGTTGTTTTTCAAGCACCCATGTAGATTGTCACCATCTATGCCAGCAACATGTGTCTTAAAATAATTAATTTAGATCCCAGATTTTAAATGAATGTTGTAGGATGTAGGCGGTCAGCTAGTCTGGATAGGGATAGAAATTCTGTGCATTTCCACACAACATAGTTTATCGTGACATTTTGTAGAAATTGCTAGCCGATGTTTAATCAGTAACTGCTTTTAGATCTAGATGTCCGCATGTTCTGTTTCTGCAGATGTCAAGCGTTTGGGCCGTATATCTGAACAACATAACCGGACAGCTGGAATTCCGAACTTAGTCGGCTGTTATACTACTCACCTCTTAGTATTTCCGACGGACATAATGTAAATGAGCTCACATGTACTGTGGAGTACCTGTATGAAAGCAGTTAGTCTTCCGGCTAGGACGGGAATATGCTGTTCATATAAATACAGTCATTGTAACAAGGATCTTGCATCTTGATCATGCATCTAATTGACAGCCTATACTGTACAGGGGGTGTGTCTTTTTACAGTTCATATTTACCCAAGTTTTAGGAAGTAAGTAGTCTACATGTCATTTCTTACAAGGTCTTACACCAACCACTAAAGCTACAAGGAGGGAAGGAGAGTGAGTTTATCTTAGCACATTTGTTTAACAGGTGCTTGTGTGGTAGATGTGAGGCTATGCCATCAGCAGTGGAGAGTGTGTGCTGTAGGGAGGTCGACGCCTATTGGTCCTTTGTCCAAAACCTTGATCCCCCCCAGAAGACATTACCTGCCTCACACTCCATCCAGGGTTTGAAGCATCCTGTCTGAATCCTTTTGTGCTGCAGATAGCATACATGAACTTCAGACAGGAGCATGGCCCTCTTCAAGCCAGCAGACCAGAGTAGGTTTTGAGCAAAAATTATTTTACTGCAATTCAAAATAGCTTTTCTACACCAAAATAGTAAATCCTGTTAAGCAGGTTGTTAAACTGAGTGGTTTCCATATACTTACTATAAAAACAACTTTGGGGTTGTGTAGTACAGTAGAATATCAGCCAACAGGACATGCAATATTTACCATTGGAATTGTTTACTATGAAAACATGGTATGATCAAAATGTATATATGTCCCAATCTACACCACAGGCAGTTCCGATACACAGCATACAGGCAGGTTGTCCACTGGGCGTATGGAATACTAGGCAGGAACATTAGAAAAGCCATACCTTCATGTGTTGTGTCAGCAATAAGGAGGCAGTTTGCAGAGGAGGGACAGACATACAAAGGTTTTCAGTGGCCCCGCTTGGAAGACGATTAAAAAATCCATAGTGAAACAAACTACTGGTAAAATTGATCTTTTATTACATGTTAAAACGTGAGTGTCGTGCGAGATGGAGGCTGACTGCCTCATCCTTGGCAACCTTCTGGACGGAAGAGGTGAGGGGGGCGGTGCAGCAGAGGGCCTGCGGTGTCTTGCAGTATTCCTCTACCAGAGAGACCATAAGATTTGTTGCGTATACTTGAGGAGAGAAATGTTTAGAAAACATTTAGTTACATGGTTGACTCACATAAAAATAGATAGATTCACACAAAAAAGATATTGAAAAACTAAGTGAAACTACTAACCGTAAGATGGTTTCTCCTTGATGGGGTGTACTACCCAGCCACCTTTCCGAAACCATGGGTAGCGAACAGCGTAGCGTCCCTCACCCTCACTAGTTCGTGCTACATCTCTGTTGCCATTACTATTGAAATGTAGGGCTGCCAAGAGAAGTCTGTACGAGATAAGTAGTTAGAACATTAGGTCTCCAAAGCTAACCCAATGCAGTGAAATGCAACATAAATATATGACATTAATGTTTTCAGTTCAAATGGGTCTAAGACAATGACTCATCTTTGCAATTATTTTTTTGCAAACAATATGTAATGCTGTTATCAATCTATAACATTTTGGTCTGCTATACAAGACTGCATTAGTTTTTAGCCATATTCATTCTGTCATCATTTCCTGAAATTGAGAAAAAAAGAAAAAAAAACTAATTTTATTAGTATCGATACTTTTAAGTGATAACTCATTCCTCCAGGCCTGCATGATGGTAGGGATAGAGTAATAGCGCTGATGGCAGAAAAAAGTGCCAGGACTTATGCACTGCAGTCCAAACAGCTTCAGCATCCTGATTGTCTGAGAAGCCATGCAACCTGAGAAGTGGATGGCACCGCTGAGTAAAAGGTTGCAGGCAGGCATGTTTCGATGCACCTTCTCTTGGTTTTGCCAGTAACGCTCATAACCACAAGTTCCGCAGGCCTGAAAGATACAAGATTCAATACTCAAGCAGCTTTAAGATGAACCAGTAAAAAACCTGTATAGTTAAGACACAAATTATTAATATACATACTGTACATTCACAGACTATAATTCAGCTCCTCATAGACAGTTGACAAATAAGACATTACCTGCTTGACTTTTATGAAAGTTCCTTCCGGGTGCATTATGTGTCCCTGGGTTTCCCCGCAGCATGCAGAGCAAACCGTGAACAAGGACAGCAACTGCCTCTGGCAAACAATGAACTTGTCAACAGCACTGAAAACAAGAAAAGGAAAACACACATTAATTCTGACTATGACATTTTTTGATACACAATCAGAAACAGTTTCAATTAATAAAAAGGTTTTTACTTTGGGTCAGTGAGAGATTCCAGCTCTTCTGGTTCCTCCTCAGAGGACTCGCTCAACATCTCCTCCCCTGGACTCCATGACATATCACCAGAATGGTTGATGATATCAGAAAATGACCATTCATCATCACTTTGTTCAGGACTGGCCAGTGGAGTCCCCACATCCACCATCTGAGGCTTTTCCTGAACACCTTTGATGAAAGAGATTCATCTTACTAATTGTTCACCATTGTACATTCATTGGTAACAACACATGCACTATCTAATGCAACCCAGTAAAAAATGTATTTTTCTAACATTATGGAGTTCTTAATTTTTTAATGTTTACTGTCTGAAAAGTGGAAATGACAAAATAGTAACCATGGAGATCATGAAAATTTTTGACATAATCCTTATTTGTGATTGTATATGGCATGTATGGTGAATGCTAGATATAAGCTAACTACCTAATGAACGATGTAAACATCTTATGTTGCACTGTGATCCACGATGGACCACTTCTGGCTCAGGGTCCATTGTAGAGATGTCTCCATCTCCATCATCTTCAGGATCTGAAGTGGCAGTTCACCGCCACCGTCTTTGCTGGCAGCACTCTCTCCCAAAATCTGAAAACAGACCGAAATCACAACTTTGAACTTAAAAAAAAAATGTAGTCCTTTCATGAAAATCCCCCATTCATGTATTATTTAAAAGACTGCTAATCTTTTTAAAATCTTTTCAAAGTAGTCCCGAGCTGCATTCTCTCGCATGTGCCTTGTTGATACCAGCTTCGATTAATCAAAGAAAACCAAGAATTACTTGGATGCGTTTTGGAGACGGTGAAAAGTGTGCGCGCGCTCTGCTCATTCTTTCAGTTAAACATGCGCCCTGTCACAAGGGCAGCAGTTCATCTACATTACTCACTGAACAAATAAGACTTTGGCAGGGAAAAAAATCTATTTGGCGGGCGGTAAAACAAGTTAAATGCAGGAAAATTCATGCGTGAATTTAACCGAGTAGTAATATGCGAATGCAACCACATACATTTTTTATTAAAAAAATACAATTTTCTGGAACCTGGTCTTAATAGCTCAATAAAATAAGTGTCAGGAGGCTCATGTGCCGCCTCACGGGGTGTAACAAGAGTAAGCTGACGGCAGCTAGGCGGGCTTTCGTGCCATGCCAAGACCATTATAACGTCAAAAAAAATACATTTGCAGAAATTACATGCAGAGCTACATTTCGATACAACAATTTATATATGGTATTATAAGACTTACTGTGCAAAGCTCCCTTTTTCGACGCGCAGATTCTCTCCTAGTGCTAACATTAACGTTAGACTCTTCACTCCCGCCAGATTTTGCAGGTGGACCTGCATGCACCGATGGCACTGCTCCATTTGCCAGCCTAACCCACTCTTTTCGTCGAAATCCCATGCGAAATTCCATAAGATCTCCTTGGTTGTAGCTGTCCGGTGTGAAGTGTTTTTCACATACCACCGTGTGTCTTGTCAACGAGGAGGCAGCGAAATTGCTTCTCTTTGCCTGGACGAAACGTATCCAAGCACGGAAATCTTTGTGTTTCTTGTTTGGAAATCGGTGGACCCGATGGCCAGACAAGTTGGAGTTGTTGCATCCAAAACAAACACAATAATTCACCATTGTGACAACTCAAACCTACTATAACTATAATAACGAGAACGACAATCTCTATTTTCTGTTTCCACCTCTCAGACTACGTAAACCCACACTGAGAACCAGGGCTGCAGCGCCTATGTTTGCCTGTCGTTACGTCATATGACGCGTTCTCTGGGAAAAGGCGGGTTTTTGGAGCGTAGCTTAGAATAGGCACTTTTTTTTCTTAATTTCTGCCCGTGGGTGTTGTAAAACATATGTATTCTTATGTATGTCTTTTTAAATTTACATTTCCATGCAATATTCTGTATAAATTAAGTTATAAAATTAAATTGAAAGATGGCCTTTAAGACCTCCGTGTCTGAGGCGAAAACCGCGTCCGTTTTTTTTTTTATATATATATATTTATATATAACGTTAAGCTCCTTTGTTTCCGCCTTTCATAAAACCTTCCGCCTTTCATACAACCGGGTAAACAATAAAAGATAACTTTACATTTTGAATATTTACTTACCATAGTCTTTCACTCGCTTCTCGCTTCTATCACGCTGAGAAAATGGTGGCTGCTCGCACTGGAGACGTACGATCTTGACGTGACGTGCGTGCTCTCCTTCACGTCCGCGTCCTCAACCCAGACCCGCTGGGTTAAAAAAAAACATTTTTAAAACTTATTTTCAACCCAAACTTGGGTTAAAACATCCCAAAGTCCTATCCAACGGCCTCAACCCAGCAGTTGGGTTGAAAAAACAACCCAGCGTTTTTTAGAGTGTTGTATACATATCAGATCCGTTTAACTTCCATCTCATTAATAACACTTTTAAACTCCAATCCATTAGCCACAAGACTTCTCGCATTCCATTGTAAAAGTTAAATCATGCTCCTATCCAAACCATGCTTCCTGGCATGACTGTGTCTCATTAATCAGCCCATCCCTTACCATTACCCATGTTATGTCCGTTACTCCTAAGAATCTCTCTGCTGCCTTGACTATAATTTGAATCTTAGCTGTCTTCTTTTCAGTTTGTGCAGTACAATTAATTACTTCAGCTATGAACAACAAGAAATTTACTTTACTTACAATCATTGTCTCTTCTGTAATCCTACCTTCCATCTCTGATGTTTCCTCACTTCTCTCTTTTTGCGCATCCCTCTCTCTTTCTTTCTCTTTATTCCTTGTATCAACCACTTTAACAGCTTCTCCATATGTTATATCCCTCTTAGCTCTCTCATTCTGTACTTCAATTACTCTCTTCCTCACCTCACATCCTCCAAATGCAACACTATGATCCCCTCCACAGTTACTGCATTTTGGTCCTGCTCCTTCACATTTGCCATAATCATGCCCCACCCCCTCCCCATCTTGCACATCGTTTCTTAGCCTTACACACCATAGCCACTTGCCCATATTTTTGACAATTATAACATCTTAAAGGAGGAGGCACAAAAGGCCTTACTGAGTAACTGATAAATCCAAGCTTGACCTTATCTGGCAAAATTGCACCATCAAACCTAAGCTCAACCGAAAGACTCCCCATTCTATTCCCTTCTCTGTTCATAAACAGTCGCCTAGCACCAACTATTTTTCCTCCGTTGATGTTACTTTTAAGTTCTTCCATAGATACTCCTAATGGCACTCCAGATATTACTCCACTTACCCACTGCCTCTGTCCTACAATCTTACTACTCACCACTTCTTGCTTACACATTACTTTAATTTTCAACATTTTCTTTCGTTGCTCTTCACTATTAAAAATGATCATCAAATCTCCATTGTTTAACACTTTTGCAATCTTAATTTCTCCAACTACTCTCCTCAACTCTTTCGTCAATACAATTGGACTTACCTTTTGTATTCCACCATCTTCTGTAAATTTCAATGTTACCTTCAACTCATCCAAATTTACACTCCTCACCTCCTGTTCATTTCCACTCTCACCTGAACTTCTTACCTCTATTTGTTTTTTTTTCTTTTCTTTTTACCTATGTACATCTTCCCTTATGTCTATATTCCTCTCTTCCCTGTTTTTCCTAATTCCATTTGATCATCTTCCATAACTGTATCATCAACACTAACTAGTGTCTCTGGTCCATTTCCATTATAATTTTTCTTATATTTTGAAATTATCGATTTCGCTGCATTTGCTGCCATCCATCAAAACCTCGCCGATCACTCGTACCACCACCACGCCCAGATCCACTTCAAAATGGTGCCGTCTTCCTTCTTCTTCTTCTTTGATGTTTTATGGTGGTTGGCAAACCAGCTTTAGGTGCATTTACCGCCACCTACTAGGATGGAGTGTGGAGAATTGACGGTAAATGAAAACTGGAAAAAAAACACAATAAAGGTAAAGAAATAGGTAACTAACCTAAGTTGTAATTCTTTAAATGCTATTTATTACCTCTGTATCTTGGAGATAATTAATCTGTGAAACATTTCAATATCCACATCTTTATTTAAAATTTTCTGAAGTGAGATCTGATTTGTTTCTATATTAATTGATTCTGTAAGTTGTAATCTTTCATTATCATATTCTTTACATTTTATTGAAATATTTTCAACTGTTTCAGAAAGATCACACTTTACACAAAGTCCAGACTCATGTTTACCTATTATAAATAAAGATTGGTTAAGTGCAGCGTGTCCAATTCTAAGCGAGATATTATGCGTTCTTTTCTATTCCCACAAATTCTCCTCTCATTTCCAACTGTTCTTTGAATATTGTATAAATGCCGTCCTTTATTCTCACCATCCCATTTAATTTGCCATATATCTTTTAATGCTTTTTTAATTAGCCCTTTTATTTCTAATTTACTCATTGGACTATTAAATTCTATGTCTGGACTTTTTAATTTTTTTTTCGCTATCTGATCCACCACTTCATTACCTCATATACTTATATGTGCATGTATCCATACAAAATAAATAATTGTTTTTAATTGTATTCTGAATAAAATCTCTGAAAAAAATGTCTGACAAAATGTCTTGTCTAGTTAAGTTTTTTCCGCTCTTTAAACTTGACAGTGCTGAAAACAAGTCTGAACATATTACTACTTCCGGTATATTAATGTCTTCAACCCATTGAAGAGCCAAAAATATGGCAATCATTTCTGTGGTATAAACTGACAGATGACTAGATGTTCTTTTTGATATTCTATACTGAACTTTGGAACATATATTGCTGCTGCTGTGTGTCTTGTTTCAGGATCTTTCTGTATATATATGAGTTTCTGACATATATTTCTGATCTAAATATTTCTGTACTATTGAACTTTTAGATGCTTGTCTATTTTTATCATTTATACTCACTAAAACCTGAAAGTCAACTACAGGCATTGGGAATAACCATGGAGGTGTTACTGGCAACACAACAGTAGCTATGTCCAAATTCAGGGTCTGCATCCTCCTTAGGATCCTTCCTACCCGGTTGAAGGAGGATGGGTCCTCCGACGACCGCAAAAACCGGAAGTCGGTGTTTGTGAATTTGGACAGCCTACCCTTCTTTCAGTTCCCTCCCTTACCCGTTGCTCATATCCTGTCGCCTAGCAACCGTGACAGCGCTAAGCAAGACACGGGTGAAGAGCTCATCGTTCTGTCCCCGGAGCTTTATAAACACTTCTGTCTGCTCTTTCGTCCTTAGAAGCGTTAAAAACAGCTTCAATCACTAACAAATAAGCTGTGTGTAAGGGGATATTCACACAGGCAGTAAGGAAGAAGCTAGTTTACGAAAGTAAACTTTTTTTTTTTTTTTTTTTTTTTTTTACATATACACGTACAAAAAAAAAATAAAAAATGCTTTACGCTAAAACAAAATGCCTAACTAGAAAACCACTGAAAATATATATTTTTGGAAAGCCAGTTTTTAAAAAACATCGAAAATAATACTCCCCCACTCATCTACCGCTCGCTTCGTCCTGCTGAAAAGAATTATGGGATAGGTAGGACGCAAAAGGATCCACCACACCCATCCTTCCAATTCGGGGAGAAGGATGACGCATTTGTGGGCCGCATTTGAAGGATCCTACGAATTTGGACAGCCTTCGTCGCGGCGCTGTGACGTAGCATCCTTCAAATGAGTCCTCCGAAGGATGTAGACCCTGAATTTGGACACAGCCAGTATTGCAAATGTCTTCTTATTCTTCTTCTTCTTCTTCTTCATGTTTTACGGCGGATCGCAAACTTTTAGTGCATTACCACCCCCTATCCCTCAAATGGACCATTGACACTCTAACTCGATTAACCTATCATCTCTATAAATCACTAAAACCCCTCTTAATCGAGCTTCATCCGACACTGCGTCTCCAGCTCCTCTGTCCACCCTCAGTCCTTTTAACGAGAGAAAGAAAAGAAAAACAAACAAAAACCTTATACTCGCTTATTTAAATCGGTGCTTATCAAGAACTGTAACAGTGAATATATCTTAATTAATCTATCTGAATTAAAAACAATATATATTTAATTGAAAACTGCTCTCCCGTTTTCTCTATGTCATTCTTTAATTAATTTCTTTCAACTTTATATTCCCTACAGTACATTATAGCATGTTCAACTCTTTCCCTAACGCCACATACCTCGCATAGTCCTGTTGGATGTTTCTTTATTAGATGCATTGTACTATTTAATCTTGTGCCTCAGTCATAACCTTGTGATTATGTTCTCTTCTGCTCTGCTCCAACCTGATTCTCTTCCTTTCCCTACTATTGGCTGTATTTGATACAAATGTCTGCCCTTGGAATCTGTGTCCCAATGCTCCTGCCATTCTTTCCAAATGTTCTTTTTAATAATAGATTGAATTTCAGACCCACTGAATGTCAACATTCTCATGTTATACAGTTGTTGTTGTTTTTGTTTTTGTTTTTTGCTAGGTTATCTGCTTCTTCGTTTCCACTCAACCCGATGAGAGCTGGAACCCACCAAAAATTTACAATTATACCACTTTGCTCTAATGAATATAGTTCTTGCAAAATTTCTAATATCATCTCTTGTCTTGTTTCTGACTTCTGCTCATTTAAACTTATTAGAACTGCACTTGAATCTGAACATACTATTGCCTTTGATATTTTAACTTCACTAATCCACCTCATTGCCATAGTTATAGCAAACATTTCTCCTGTATATACTGACAGACAATCTGATATTCTATTTTTCTCTCCCACTTTTATCTTGGGTACTACAAATGCTGATCCCACATACCCCGTTTTTTTGTCTTTTGAAGCATCAGTGAATATATGCATAAACTCTCCATACCTGACCCCATATATTCACTTACACTACATATCTCTGTCTCACCGGGCCCTTTCTTTTGTCTTCTTTCTAATAGGTTAAGATCGACTTCTGGTTGGGGCATAACCCACTTTGGTACTGGTGATAAGGGAATTCTTATAGCATACCCAACCTCTTCCAGACTCATTGCTTTTATTATTTTCCCCACTCTCTATCCAAAGCTATTACACTCCTTCTCATGTTCCCAGCTTAGTCTCAATACTTTTTTATAGGATGATTTTCACTCTGACCTCTTAAGTTTATCCAATAGGACACCATTAACTGTTGTCTTCTTATCTGTAGCGGCATTTCTCTCATCTCTACTTGTACCGCTGAGACTGGAGAAGTTAGACATGCCCCACAACATATTTAAGGCTTGATACTGAATTATATCTAATTTAATTTATTTATTTTTTATTTGCAGAACAATATACTAGACAACCATAATCCAAAAAAGATTTCATCATGGCTATGTATATAGATTTTAGAGCCACTCTATCTGCTACCCATTCTTGGCCCAATATACACCTCATCACATTCACTACTCGTTTACATCTTCCTGCCGTTTTTTCCATGTTAATCTATTGTCAAACCATACTCCAAGAAATCTTACTATATTTACACTTTCTAGTTCTTCTTTATATAACTTTATATTAATATCTACTTTCCTTTTTTTTTTTTTGTGAACAGTATTACTTTTGTCTTTTCCACTGACAACTTAAACCCCATTTTCCTTTGACCACTTTTCCACTTCATTTAATGCACTCTGCATTCTCCTTATACTATACTCTATATTCTTTCCTTTATACCAAAGAGCCCCGTCATCAGCAAGTTACGGACCGCAGCTCTGATTGGTTGTTTTTTACCGGGAGCGCATGACTTTCTGCAAATGGCAATAGGACCACTGGGAGCAGCTATATCCACTTTTTTCACAGATTATCTGTCTCATATTCTACTGTCAGGGCATAATCACAGGTTTAACAAATATGTAAAAAATATATTTTTACAAAAGTTCCCTACAGCACCTTTAAGTTAACCATTTTTAGATCTAGCACAGACTCTTTACCTGTTGCCACATTTACCCTAGTATAATTCCCATCATTTAAACACACCAAATTCCTCTTATCTTTCAACTCCTCCACCACCAATACATTACCATCTGTTACTAAACCTCCCCATAACGTACTCTGTCCATTGAAATCCCCACACCAAATAACTCTCTCTTCATTTTTACCTTCTATTTGTTCCAACTCATTCAGCAATGACTTCTTAAATGGATTATAAAAGTTTATTTTTACATAATTCAATCCATTAACCCATATCTCCACCACCACATATTCCGTTTGTCTCTGATTTACCTTACACTCTATATTGTATACCTCACTTAATAAGAGTAATACACCCTCCTCTATTACCCTCCCCACGATCTCTTCACTGAAATATCCTTTAGTAACAAAATCATATTTGGGTTTAAGCCACAACTCTGGTATACATATCAAATCAGGTTTAATTTTCAACTCATAAATAACACTTAAATTTTAATCCATTGGCCACAAGACTTCTTGCATTCCATTGTAAAATTAAAATCATCTTTACTATCAATACCATACTTCCTGACTTGACTGGGATTCATTCACCAGTTTATGCCTTATATTAACCCAATATATATGCTTTACTCCTAAGAACCTCTCTGCTTTATCATTTTTTTTTTTCAGTTTGAGCTGAACAAATTACTACCTCAGCTATGAATAACAAAAAATTCACTCTACTCTACATTATATCCTCTGTACTCCTACCTACCAGCTCTGAGGTAGCCTCATTCCTTACCTCTGTTCTCATATCTTTAACTTCTCCTTTTCCCTTATTTCTTACATCAACCACTTTGGCAGCTTCTGCAGAAGTCATGTTCTTCTTATTTTTCTCATTCTGCATTTCTATTGCTCTTTTCCTCACTTCACATCCTCCAAACGCTACATTATGATCTCCTCCACAGTTGCAGCACTTGATTCCTGCCCCCTCACACTTCCCATAGTCATGTTCCCCTCCGCATCTTGCATATCTTTTCCTTGATTTACACACGGTGGCCACATGCCCATACTTTTGACAATTATAACACCTTAAAGGTGGGGCCACGAATGGTCTAACTGAATAGCTGATAAAGCCAAGTTTTACCTTATCTGGCAATTCATCCCCTTCAAATCTAAGTTCAACTGACAGGCTCTCCATTCTGTTCCCTTCTCTGTTCATAAATATTCTCCTTGCACCAAGTAAATTTTCTCCACTTATATTACTCTTAAGCTTTTCCATAGACACATCTAATGGCACTCCAGTTATTACTCCACTTATCCATTGCCTCTTTCATCCAATTCTACTAATTCCAACTTGCTTACATATTACTTTGATACCCATCACTCTTTCTTTCTGCTCTTCATTGTTACATACAATCATCAAATTTCCATCCCTTAACACTTTAGATAGCTTGATTTCTCCAGCTACTTTCCTCAATTCCTTAGTTAGTTCTATTGGGCTTACCTTTTGTATGCCACCATCCTCTTTAAATGTAAATATTACCTTTAACTCATCCAAATTTTTTAATTGCTCACTTCCTGTTCATTACCACTATCTCCTCAATTCCTTATCTCTTTTCCCTGGTGTTTTTTCTTTCTTTTCTTTGTACCCGCATTCACCCTCTTATATCCATTACCCTCCTCTCCAATCATTCCTATATCCATTAGATCTTCCTCCTTATCTGTTTCATTAATACTATCTAGTGTCTCTGGTCCATTACCGCAAACATTTTCCTTATATTTTGTCATTATTGACTTTGCCACCATTACTCACACCACCGTCACTGATGATCGCCTCTCTTCCCACGTTGTCACCAGGCGGCAAAAAGTCGACCGGAAGTTGAAGTCGGCCGCGAGCTAACATCTTGTAGCAGAATTTCACTTGCGTTAGCATCCCATTGACTTTGCATTCATTTTGGCGTCACTTTGACAGAGATAACTTTACATCTGAGGCGTTTAAAGACTCCATTTGTCCATTATTTATTTCTAAAGATTCACGACAATGTATAAAGGGCTCCATTACCTTCTATGTTACATTATGGCCCCGTAGAAACAGTTTTTGTAAAAAAAAAAGGCTAACCACTCGACTCTCTGTCGCACAGTACAGAAATTACCGTACAGACAGGAGGAGAAGCTCGCAGACAATTAACTTAATATGGCGTACTGGCGTTACATTTTAAATTACTATACAAAATAATTAATCCGAATACTTACTCCTGCTCACTCACGCCAAAGCACTGCCCGCTCAAGCTTGCCGTCTCTGCAAGATTAACGATGGCAGTTTGCACGCACAGCCACTTAGAAGATTTACATCTGTCAGACAGGTTGCTGACGTAATCAAGCCTAGTTTGAGTCTATGCGTCAGAAACGGAACAAGTGCTAAAAATGGCCTTCACTTGTCTCAATTGAGTTCCAATGGGGTCGCCTCTGTCCATTTCTTTTACTGTCTATGGTTGTCACATAGCTTCTTCTTCTTCTGTGGTTTTTATTTTGCGGTTTGCAAACGAATAACATTACTGCCATCTCTATTTAAAAAAACAATAAACAAAAAAATAACCTTTTTAAAATAAAAGGACCAACCAAACCAAAACCCAAACAAACAAACAAAAAATCCTTATTAAATCATGTTTACAAAATGAGTTTCTTTTAGAAAAGTTATGACAGCCTTAATTATATATTGTGTGCCAGGCAGACTCAATAAGTTTTTTTAAACTCAATCCATTATTCAATGCCATCTGTAGTTCTTTCCTTTTTTCAGAGTATTTCCTACATATTAATGTTAATTCCTACATGTATAGAGTACATGTTTCCTCCTGCCGTCTCCAGCTCTTCCGTCCACCCTCAGTCCTTTTAACGAGAGAAAGAAAAGAAAAGAAAAAAAAAACTTATACTCGCTTATTTAAATCGGTGCTTGTCAAGAACTGTAACAGTAATGTCTTAATATATCTATCTGAATTTTAAAAAAAATATTTAATTGAAAACTGCTCTCCCGTTTTACTGGACTTTTTAACAATCTTCTTTCTGAATGCTATATAAATGTCTAAAAATGTAAATCTAAAAATGTATCCTGCCACATTTTATTAATATTGTCTTTTATGATAGCTTTAATTTCTGATTTACTTATTTTTATTTCTATATTTTCTGTCTTCAGGGCTTCTTTTGCCAATTTATCCACCTTTTAATTTCCCTCAATACCCACATGCACCGGAACCCACATAAACTGTGTTAGTCTAAAAATCTATTGATTTATTTCACCTAAAGATCTTGCCTACACACAGATTTTCCACTCTGGATACTTGTCAAGGAGGACATAGAATCTGAGGCTTAACTTCCTCTACCCATCGTAGTGCTAGAAAAATGGCCATTATTTCAGCTGTAAAGAATGATAGATGATCTGAAATTCTTTTTTGGATATTAATAATGTATTTTGGGATGAATACAGCTGCACCTTTTTTGCCAGTCATTTGATCTTTGGATGCATCTGTGTATATCTGTATTGTATCTTCATACCTGGTTTCTATATACTGTTGAATATTTTGATATATGCCAGATTTTAAAATGTGTTTTATTTGCATATTTACTATAGGAAACCAGAATAACCATGGTGGGATGGCAGTCTTACTTATTGTCTTACAGCATGCAATAGTGTCTATTCCCATTTCCTTTGTCTCTATTGCTCCCCTCCATCCAACACTACTAATATTGATATGGCCATACTCCCAACATTCTTCAAGAAGCTTTTTTGTAGGGTGTTTTGTATCATGCTCATGCAGATTTGTCCAGTATGACATTGTTAGTTTGAGCCGTCTAATCTTTAATGGTATCTCTCCTACTTCTACTTGCATTGAAGCTACAGATGAGGGTTCTGAGTGCTCCACAACACAACCGCAGGGCCTTAGCCTGCACCCTGTTTGCACTTACAGTTTGTAAGGGAAACAGGTCAATTTAGCTCAAAAGGAATCATTTAAGATTTAAAAGGGAATTTGAACAGAATTACTGTTTCACGGCTGATCATTGAGACGCCCTGTGATTCACTGAACAAGCCGTTGAACATCAAATTGCACTGGATATCCAAACTATAGTGAAAACACTATCAATTAGCACAGTAACAAGATCGGCAGTTAAAGACATTAACTTGTAAGCACAAAACACAAGATACTTCTCTTTTCAATATGAATAATGCTTTATTAGATAAATCTAAGACATATAAACTAATCTAACACATAAGCACATGCACTCACACATTCATACAAGTTGCAGGAGATAAAAAGTTAATTAATGTGGAATCCCAAGTTTACAGCAATACGTGAAATTGCATAGACATGAACGGCTTTCAATCACTTAATTAACCCTCACATTGAGTTTCTCAATGAGGTTAAAATTATATTAGATACACCAGTATAGATCAGTCTGGAGGTATTGCATTGCCTGTGTAAAGGGGGTTCCCTTTGTTGTCATTGAAAAGGTGGTTTCCCGATGTCGCTGATTGGCTGGAAGTTCAGTAGTCACTGAAGTGACGTCTTGGGAAGCCTCTGGTTGGGCATCGTCTGACAATGCGGAGTTGTGTGGGCTGGTTGAAGTTGAACGGGCACTCGAGGTCAGACTCGGAGACACAGCTTTACAAAACTTAACTCAGAACACGAAACTCTCAAACGGAAAAGAAAAGAAACTAAAGTAAAAGAACAGAAGTAAAGTTTAACGAGACTAGGTGGTGTTTCTTCTCATCGTGCCTAAGTAGCACCAGGCGTGCAGGCCGAAGCATGCTGGAACCGCGCTCAAAGAACGCTAACAGTGATGACTAAAAGCATGACTAAAAGCAAAGCTACAAGCTAAAAGCAAACTAAAAGCAAAATTTGATGGTGTCCTGAGTATTTAAACTGGACTGTTGGCCACACCTCAAATGTTGTTTTGACCAATTAGATATGATTTGATACCCTGAGCCAAGACAATATGTTATCTTTTCAAGCACGTGGTCCGAATTTTCCCGCTCTTGCAGGATATAATTTTGGACATGATTCCAATAAAAAGAATATGATGCATTTGAAAAATAACTGATGGTCAGAAACATTTCAAGCAAGCAGATTGAAGCACAAGCATACTAAACATGAATATGAATCCTTAAGCTATCCCATAGTTATTAAAAGAAATACACAATAAGTGATTATAAACCTGATAGTCAAATGTGTGGGTTACATATAAATGAATATTGAGTTAAGCGACTGACTGATATTCATTTATGAGTCATTTTGAGTCCATTTTGGTCCATCTATATCTAGAAAAGACAGTTTCAGTGCCATTCTCTGACAAAAGATGTTCTGTGGGGACCAGAGGTTAAAAGGTCCCTTTAGGAATTTCAGTCTGATTCTGCTAGGTGGGGGGAAGTCAATCCAAGGATCTTGTTTATTACTCTCATGGGTTTACATGTGTTGGCCAGCGTTGCATCTGTATTACTTGCCCCAAATTTGACAATCTCTTCTGCGAATTTAAATTGTCAATAATTGTTCTAGTGATGTTAATGTTGAAAGCTGTTATGTGAAAGAGTTGGTTGGTTGGTTGGTTATCTTGCTTCTGACTCTGGCGCTAGGAATGATTTACGACCTCCTGTTGCCTTTCTGAGGAATTCGGCTCGTGTTTCAACCACAGTCCTGATCGACTCTTTAATTTGTCTGGTTGGGGTCTGATACGCTACAAGTTTTTGCTGCAGAATTATACACTATGCACCCATAATCAAGAATGGAGCGAATTAGGGCTATATATATATTCATTTCATAGATGTACCTGATGCACTCCTTCTATATCCTAATAAACATTTTAGTATATTTATACCTCTTTTGCACTTATCTATCATTTTTTGAATATGGACTTTAAAAGTAAGCTTATCAAACCATAGACCTAAATACCTTATGTTCCTTTCTTGCTTGATTGACTGTCCATACAGTTTGACATATAGTATAGACCTACTTTTACCTACTTTTTAGGGAAACATATACATTGCGTTTTTTCCACAGATAAATGAAAGCCCCACTCAAATGACTGGATGGCCTTCACTACACACCCGGCGTCTGGTATCATCTCATTTATAAATGTCTACTATGAAAAACCCCTCCTTACCTAAGATCATCTCCAGAGCAACAGCTTCTCTAAATCTGCACTCAAGCAGGTATATCACTGCCATTTAAGCCCGCACCTTCTTTGGTCACTTTTCCCTCCAGTTCTCCACTGCTATTGATTGGAACACACTACAAAAATCCCTGAAGCTTGAATCTATTGTCTGACCATTGTACATGCTAATCTGATCAACTATTTTATGCCATTAACAAATTTTTGCACACTCTAATCAGTAGAGTTCTATATTTTGCATAATCCCTCTCCCATAGCCCTGGTCATTATGCCACCCACTATAGTGTTTACTTATGCACAGCCACTTTGTATTTCAATAACTACGCCTTCTCTACCATAGAACCTATATATATATATAAAATAAAAATTAAATAAAACATTTAAAGTGGGGGTGAAATGCTCGTTTTCACTCAATATCCTGTTAATCTTGAGTACCTATAGAGTAATACTGCATCCTTCATAACTCCAAAAAGTCTTTAGTTTTATTATATTCATAAGAGAAAGATAGTCTGTACCGATTTTTCCCGGAAAAACACGACCGACTGGAGGCGTGACGTGTGGGCGAAGCTAAAGAATCACGAGCGCCAGTAGGCTTTTGCGTTGAGAGCGTTTGGAAGCTGTGACATTACCTTGAGGAAAAAAACATCATCCAAAACAAACCATGGCTAACAGTCAGATTCAGCCATTTATTTATGATCCAGAATCAGATCCCGATTGTGACCCTTTTTCATTGGGATTGCATCATCCTTAAGAAATAAACGATACGCAAATCCGTCGTCAAACTGGGCCTTGTTTGTAAAACAAGCATCTTCAAAATGCAGGGAACAAACACAAACACTTGCACAACTCCGTTGATGCTCTGTAAAAATAAACTCCATCCACTGGTCCCTTAATGCTGTTTTTTCTTTGGTAATCTGTGCAGGGTTGTCTTGCCCTTGTTTTTGGAACAGAAATACTCCTTCAAACTTAATTTTTGAAACTTTGTCCATGTTTAGCATGGGAATCCAACTCTTTAACAGTGTAAAAAACTCAGTATGCATGAAATAGCATTTCACCCCCCCCCCCCCTTAAAAAAATAAATAAAAATACACTCCCCCAAAGTGTAAGTGTGATGAGTTAGTGTTCAAGAATTCCACTCCTATTCTAACCTCAATAGTTCTTTGTTTTAAAAAGTATCTAATCCAATTGAACACCTTACCACCTATTCCCATCGTATTCAGTTTAATTAAAAGCTCCTCCTTCCATAACATATTGTTCTATGTCAAAAAATGTTGCCAAAACAAACTCATTATTTAATTGCGCTTTCTGTATTTCATTCTCCAAGCAAATAATAGGATCCATAGTTGTTCGTCCATACGAAAGCCACTCTGATAAGGGAAGAAAAGTCCTCTTTTTTCTATTTCATATACTAATCTTTTAGTTACAATTTTTTCCATGAGTTTGCAAAGGTTAGATGTCAAAGCTATTGGTATACCAATGTTTAGCTTCTGTTTTATCCTTACCAGGTTTTCCTACTAGGATTATTACTGAATGCTTCCAACCAGCAGGTTTTCTCCCTTGCTCTCATATTTTGTTATATAGTATTAAAATCACATTTGTTGCTACATCTGACAGTTGTTCAATCATCTTATAACAGTTTCCATCTTTCCCAGGGGATGAATTTGAAACCTATTAATACTCTTTTAAGTTCAAATAATGTGAACTTTGCATCAAGTGGACTCGCACTTATTTCCTGTATTCCCAGTACTTTTAGGCTTTTCCGCGCCGATGGCCTGCACCCTAGCAGAGTCAGAGCGGAACTCCTCTTGGACAACATCTCCAGGACACTTCACTCAATATGACTAGTAAGCCAATTCTCAAATAACTACCATGCTTTGGTTCTACCCGATTAAATGATAGAAGTATTTGCGCTGTAAAATCTATTAAGACTGTGTCTGTTCCCCGAATAGTGGAGTCAAAATATTAATTAAATGTAAGATCTAGAAAAAAATCTTATTGTGATTAAACCAGAAAAAAATTAAAATAAATTAGCAAAAACTATTTTTAAAGTTTGGGTTTATAAACATTAGATCACTAACATCCAAAGAAGTTATTGTAAATTAAATGATCACAGATAATAATTTTGATGTACTCTGCTCGACTGAAACCTGGCTAAATGAGTCTACTCTGCTTGACTGAAACCTGGTCTAAATGAGTCTACCACCAAACTACTGTTATGAGCCCTGTGAGACTGGTCGTGGGGGAGGTGTTGCAACAATATATAGTGATATTCTCAGTGTTACCCAGAAAACAGAATACAAGTTTAAATAATTTGAAATACTTCTGCTTAATATTACACTCTCAGATACGCTATATATATATATATATATATATATATATATATATATATATATATATATTTTTTTTTTTTTTTTTTTTTTCATTGTATATCTTGTTCTGGCTACTGTGTATAGATCACCAGGGCCATATATAGAATTCCTAAAAGGATTTGCAGATTTCCTCTCAGGCATTTTGGATACAGTTGATAAAGTGCTAATCGTCTGAGATTTTAATATTCACGTTGATAATACAAATGATGCATTAGGACTTGCGTTTACTGACCTAATAAACTCTTTTGAGGTCAGGCAAAATGTCCCCCACTCATCTTTTTAATCATGCACTATATTCAATTCTATCTTATGGAATCGATCTTATGGATATAGATATCGTACCTGAAAGTGATGATGTTACTGACCATTTCCTTGTATTGTGCATGCTGCGTATCACTGATATTAACAATATGGCTCAGAGTTACCGTCTGGGCAAAACTATTTTTCCAGTCACCAAAGACAGATTCACAAATAACCTGCCTGATTTATCTCAACTGCTATGATTACCCAAAAATACACATGAACTAGACGAAATGATTGGCAACATGGGCACTATTTTCTCTAATACATAATAAGCTGTTGTCCCCATCAAATTGAAAAAAGTTAGAGAAAAACATACTGGGCCATGGTATAACTGTAATACCACTTGCTCAAGAAAGAAACTCGTAGTCTCGAGCTCAAATGGAGATTTTAGATTTGCATGGAAAAACAGTATGTTCAGCTATAGACAGGCTCTAAAAACTTCCAGGGCAGAACATATCCACAATCTCATTGAAAATAACCAAAACAATCCAAGTATTTTATTTAGGACAATGGCTAGATAAACATTTTGGATTTAAATATTCCATCAACGTTTAATAGTATTGACTTTATGAATTTCTTCACTGATAAAATAGATAACATCAGAAATACAATAACAAATCTAGATTCTTCAGTGTCTAATACGGTTTCATCCATCGCACCCAAAGATAAACTGCAGTGCTTTACAACTATAGGACAGGAAGAGCTAAATAAACGTATCACTGCATCTGAACCAACAACATGTTTATTAGATCCTGTACCCACTAAATTACTGAAAGAGTAGCTACCTATAGCAGAAGAACCGATTCTCAATATTATTGACTCGTCGTTATCTTTAGGTCACATCCCAAAACCATTCAAGCTGGCGGTTATTAAGCCTCTTATTAAGAAACCACATCTGGATCCTAATGAACTGGCAAATTATAGGCCCATTTCAAATCTTCCATTTATGTCTAAATATTTTTAAAAATTTGTGTCTACTCAATTGTGCTCCTTCATGCTTCATGCAGGTTTCAGGTCCCACCATAGAGCACAGAAACTGCACAAATGACTTGCTTCTTGTGTCAGATCAAGGCTGCATCTCATTGGTAAGCTCATTTAAAATGGACTGTGGCAAAGTGGGAAACTGTTCTGTGGTCAGACGAATCAAAATTTGAAGTTTTTTTTGTAAAAACTGGGACGCAATGTCATCCAGACTAAAGAGAACAAGGAGAACCCAAGTTGTTATCAGCGCTCTGTTCAGAAGCCTGCATCTCTGATGGTATGAGTGCATGTGGCATGGGCAGCTTACACATCTGTAAAGGCACCATCAATAATGAAAGGTATATCCAAGTTCTAGAACAACATATGCTCCAATCCAGATGTCGTCTCTTTCAGGGAAGACCTTGCATTTTCCAACATGACAATGCCAGACCACAACCTGCATCAATTACAACATCATGGCTGCATAGAAGAAGGATCCGGGAACTGAAATGGCCAGCCTGCAGTCCAGATATGGATTCACCCATAGAAAAAATTTGGCGCATCATAAAGAGGAAGATGCGACAAAGAAGACCTAAGACAGTTGAGCAACTAGAAGCCTGTATTAGACAAAAATGGTACAACATTCCTATTCAATTTGTCAATTTGTCTCCTCAGTCCCCAGACATTTGCAAACTGTTGTAGCAAATTAGCTCAAAAAGGGAATATAAGCAGACAAAATAAGCATTAATCAATTCTAGAAAAGGTTATTTTCCTGGCCAAGAAAGAATAACTGTTCTACTTATGCAGTACTATCAGTAGTTTAGCATGTAGCAAGATAACAAACATTCAGTGACTTTGAATTGTGAGCAGTACACAGAGACAAAGCAATTGTGAATATAAGAGATTTAATAAATGAACCTATAGCTAGAAAATATCTAAACCAAGCAAAACACATATGTATACAGAGTGGAGGAGAGTAAAGAAAATAGAGAGAAGAGCAAAAGAATGGCAGTATTTCACATCAATTAAAGCTGCGGTAGGTAACTTTTGACGCTCTAGCGGTTAATAAACAGAACTGCTTGCGTCTCGCATTGAAGAACATCGTAGCCGGAACTACTTCTCTCTGTTTATGTCTATGAAGAATCACAAAGGTACTGGGTTACTCCGTCGCGGTACCCCCGAAGCAATCTAAAATAGTCAGAATATAAACACTTATTATAGGTGCACCCTAGTGATTCAGGACAAGCTAAAAACACGGTTTGGAAAATGTATTCATGGTATACTCACTTATTATTTACATTTTTCTACATTTTGAACACAAACAAAGTTACGGACCGCAGCTCTGATTGGTTGTTTCTTACCAGGAGCGGATGACTTTCTGCAAATGGCAATAGGACCACTGGGAGGTGCCAGAGGAGCTTGATTTTTTCACAGATTATTCTCATATTCTACTGTCAGGACATAATGACAAGTTTAACAAATATGTAAAAAATATATTTTTACAAAAGTTACCTACTGCAGCTTTAACCACAACCTAATGACAATCATCAAAGAATCAAAAATCACCTTAAAAAGGGGCTCAGACTTAAATACGCATCTTAATAGTTGTAAACGGTTACTTGCATTGGCTGCGTTGCTGAACAAGAGTCCTGATGCAGTAGATAATGGAGGTTTTTGAGTTCTTATTAGAAGGAAGTTGGAGATTTTCCTCTGGTTCTTCTGAAGATAGTAAATTTCTCAGTGGTTCGACAAAGTTATTTTGAAGATTTAAAACTGCCGGAAAGTAAAACTCAAAAAGAGTTTTGAGGAGTCTTGGAGAGTGTTGGTCTCAAAAAGGGTTTCTGAGCACAGATTATCCAATGAAGATAATGGTTTTTAACAGTTTCTATTCACAGCCACCTTTTGGGTGGAATGCCCAATCAGAGGCATGAATTTTGAGCAGGAGAAAGTTCCATTGTCTCCGGTTTATCGCCCATTGGAATGCTTGCTAGTCTAACTTGTGCAGTTTTACCCAAACTAGAGTATGATGCATTTTAGGATCACATAATGTACATAATTGTTTAAGGAATAAAACGCATATCATTTTGATGCTAAGAATGAAACATTTCGAAAATCTTAATGCAGAGATTCACTCGTATACCTGAGTATAAGCACTGAGACTCTAACTAACACAAATAAAGAATTTTAACTAGGCTACTACTATAGTAAAACATACAAAAAATACTAGATACATTTGTAACTGATTAATTATAGTCTAAATGAATAAAGGTGTGTGTGTGTGTGTGTGTGTGTGTGTGTGTGTTGTGAGAATGTAAGTTGGCTAGTCAGGCAGGCCCATTTGGTGTCTGGCAACGAGGGCTATCTAGTTATCTTGGAATGTGTGTGAAGTTGGATGGGGAGACCTTAATGAAGGTCTGCTCAGTATCTTCCAGATAATAGGGGTATTATAACGCAAATGTCAAAAGGCTAAAGGAATCCCTACAACATAAAGCCCAAATGATTGTACATGATCCTAAGCAGATGCTACACTGTTATAAAAAGAAGAGGGGATGCCACACAGTGCTAAACATTGACCTGTCCCAACTTTTTTTTTTCTTTTTTTTGATATTTTGATGCCATTAAATTACCTTTTTTTCCCTTTAAAATTATACATTGTCTCAGTTTAAACATTTGATATGACATCTATGTTATATTCTGAATAGAATATTGACATGTGAAACTTCCACATCATTGCATTCTGTTTTTATTCACAATTTGTACAGTGTCCCAACTTTTTTGGAATCGGTTTGTATTTAAATAAGGAGTGATCTCATTTAGTACCAGTAAAATATGGAGTGCCACAAGGATCGTTCCTAGGTCCTCTGCTATTTTCAATATACATGTTGGTAATATTATTAGAAAATACGGGATTAGTTTCCACTGTTATGCTGATGATACTCAACTACATATCTCAACGAGACCAGATGAAACTTCAAAATTATCTAAGCTAACAGATTGTGTTAAAAATGTAAAAGATTTGATGACCAATAATTTTCTCCAATTAAATTCAGATAAGACAGAGATATTACTTATTGCGCCAAAAACAGTACATAGAATCTCGTAGATTACAGTTTGCAACTAGATGGATGTACTGTTACTTCCTCAACAGTCAAAAATCAGGGTGTTACATTATGTCATGTTTCCCATGAAATTACCTGGAACAATTGTACCAGGAACTTTTTTCCCTATAGGAACTATTTCCCCCCGAGACCTGTTGCTTTCTGTGTTTCCACCGCGGTCTAAAGTACCGTGAAGATTAGGCAAATAGTCTGGTGATGTACATCTGCGTACATTTTTCAGTACAAAGTACACAAATTTCAGACTTGCATCCTTGGTAGTTTGGACATAGCGCATTCGACTCGAGTGTGATGTCCGCAATGACGCAAATCCAGTCATTCTGCAAACAGCAGCATACTTGATCAAATCAATCAGCTCGCCTTAGCTACTGCAGTTTTCCTCACTGTATATTTACAATAAAATGAAACAGGATCTCAAATACCACTGCCTCCTTTCATTTTTATTTAAACATAATAATAGCCGCAGAAATGTGCTTAGTTCAGGGAAATGTGTATATATACAGCCATTACAATGAAACTAAATATATCAATTGCCTCTTTTTATTTTCATTTTAACATAGATAAGTTGAATACAGAGATACAGATTACCTGTTACATTTACTGAATTATATTTTATGTTTACCACTAAAGAGACATAAGCGCCAGCGGCAAATGTCAGAAGAACTAGCTGAGTTGAGACTGCTCTAGGGGGATACATGAGCACTGAGCTCCCGCTGATCGCGTGGAGCTGAATGTCTCCAAAATTGGTGAAATATGTTTTTAAATAGGCGCTATAAAATATGATCATATTACCCCAATTTTACAGTCTCTGCACTGGCTACCTATTAAGTTTCGTATCAGATACAAAATAGTATTACTTACCCATTAGGTCCTAAACTCTGGAATAGCCTTCCTGATAATGTTCACAGTTCAGACACAGTCTCTCTGTTTAAATCTAGATTAATACTGTGATAAACTCCTTCAAACATCAGTTTAGTAAAAGCCACAATAAAAATATGGGATACAATCCATTGAGTTTTTGATACTGATATATTAAAGTGCCATAGTGTGTACCAACAAGAAACCATCCCACATAAACAACCATTTCACCCCTTCTCCATGCAATATGTTCTACAAAAACCTGTGTTTCCAATGATGTAGCGGTGATGGCAAGATGAATCAGTCAATGAATAATCCACAGACCACCGGTATATAATCCAAAGGCATTTCCCACATGCTTTTTGTTGAAGGTTAGGCTGAACAGCCCCAAAGAAGGGTTTACATTTTTTAACATGATATGTATTAATGCCATCCTGATTATCTAGCATTTTAGATAATGGGGAATGGCCCCATCAAGTCAACCCCCAGCATGTATCCTGGTTTGACCACTGGTGTGGACTGGAGATGCCCTGCCAGTTTAGAGATGCAGGGTTTATATTGTTGGCATATTTGGCATTCTTTACACATCTTCCAGACAACGTTTTGAATTTTAGGCCAATATGTTACTTCTAATAATTCCGTAATATCTTCATACGTCTGAGATGCCCACTTAATGGACTGGTATGTACATACTGCAGACAGTGTTCACGGAGTTTAGATGAAATTACAACTTGTAAACTCTGACCCCCATTCTTGTCAGTGGCACATCTGAAGAGATAACCATTCTGGTTTACATAATGCACATGGAGGAAACTTGTGTTACCATCCTTTACCTCAGCCCACGAAGGTTGGAGAGTAACATCTTCCTTCTGTTCTCCTCCTAGTTCACCAGCAAGTCATAAGGTACACTGTTTGCTGGCAAAAGGGCTATGGTCCCTTGGACCTCCTTCTCCAACCCCCGTGACAGTGTATCTGGAACTAGATTGCACTGCCCTTTCCGATACTTCACTATGAACCAATATTTTGATAAAACATTGTTGCAGTTACAATTATTTAGTAATGTATGTCAGGAGTGCAAAATAATAAATCCGTATAATGCCACATTTTGAATAGGGCTTGGGCGCCGAGTTGCATTCTGGGACGTGGCGGCCATATTGCTGGCCTCGAGAATGTAAACATACAGCAAGTTGAACGAGACGAGCAAAGTTGGGAGAAAGAAAAAAAATCGAAAAAAATCGCGAAAAAAATCAAAAAAAAAGAAAAAAATCGCGAAAAGTTTGTGGGATTTATAGGAATACGCTAAATAGGGATGCCAGGGACCGGTATGTGAACAAAATCTGCACTATTAACCCTCTGGGTTTTAAAAAAATGTTAAAAATCGTAGCTTCATCGGAATGGTCCGAAACTTGGTGACTTTTTTGGTACTTGGTATATGAACACCCAAAAAAATTGGGGACAGGATTTTAAAAGTCTAAGTGGTCGTAAAAAAAATAGTCACACTCAGGGTCTTCGGGTCAAAAATGACCCGCCATAGGAAATGAATGGGAAATTGGCAAAAATATGAAAATACTGAGTTCTTTTGTGTGTACAATCTACAAATCAGCCACAATGCAGAAAAAAAGCACACAACAGTGAAGGGGTGAATCTCTAAAACATCAAGAGTGCAAAACAGACAAAAAAAATTCACACACACACACACTTATACACACAAAAACACACGCACACACAAATGAAAGTGTGTCATTGCAAAAGCTAATTTTGGGAAATGTGTGAAATAAAAGCAATTATTCATCAATGTAAGAAATAAAGTGCACAGCAATGAAAGCATGAGGCTGTAAGCCATCAAGGCTGCAAAATAGACACACTCACACACACACACAAACACACACACACACACAGGGAATATGAGACTGGTGAAACTGTAACAGAGAAATGAGAGAATATGTGAAATAAAATCAATGAATCAAATAAAGGGGAGACATTGGATCCAAAATGCAAAAGTCACACACCATGTCTCTCTCTTGAACACACACACACACACAAACACACACACAAGCACATGCGCACGCACGCACGCACGCACGCACGCACGCACAAACAGAGTAAGGTCAAAGGATGGAATTCTTCCCTAGTATCCTCCAGGCCTATTGCAGCACCTGTTTATAAAATCAAGAAGCCAATCACAGCATCTGTTGACACACACACACACACACACACACACACACAAGGAAATACTAGACTGGTGAGCCTGTAACAGAGAAATATGAGAATATGTGAAATAAAATCAATAAATAAAATAAAGGGGAGACATTGGGTCCAAAATTCAAAAGTCACATACTATGTCTCTCTCTCTCGAACACGCACACACACACACACACACACACACACACACACACACACACATGCACACACGGAGAGTAAGATCAAAGGATGGAATTCTTCCCTAGTAACCTTCAGGCGTATTGCAGCACTTGTTTATGAAAACAAAAAGCCAATCACAGCATTTGTTTATTAAATAATATGGACATAATAATATGTAAATATTTAGTTATGATAATATTTAAAACACTTTTTTATTTTTCTATTTTCCATTTACATGTACTGTTTGAAAATGATTATACGTTTGCTGTTATTTTTGTTTTTTGTTCATAATTGCTGTTGGCAATTTTGAAGAGTTACTGTTCATTGAATTGCAAAAAATAATTTTAATGGAAATGTTTATAATAAAAGGTAAATAAAAAAATGTTATGATTTAAATAATGTAATTTTTTTTATTAAGTTAGAATTAAAACAATGGGTAACAAAATGCTTTCCATTTGTTCTCTTTCTAGTGCAATGTTCAGGTTTGACTGTATTATAAAGTAAAACTGGCACTTGAAATTACCATTTAAATCAACCAAACAAAAAAAAAAAAAAAAAACTTGACAAAAATAGTCTTTGAGAATCTGTGATTATATATTAAAATCCACAACCTGAAATAAATAGGCAAATATGTGCAAAAATCACTAGAATTCACAAGCCTTTCTACAGAGAGCTGTAAATTCCCTATAGTGGTAAAAATGTGCTATTGCATGATAAAAATGCTTAATTTGTCCACCAGATGGCACCAATCTAATTTCAAAAATTGTTTTCTATAGGCCTTGGCTGTACTTTAAAATAAAATACAGCATTAATAAAAATAAAAATAAAAATACATATATATATAAATTTTCTATTATATTCAATGGGAAAAAATGGATCATAATTATTGCATAAAAATTCATTATTATCATAAAATTCTCTCAAAACACCAAAAAAGAAAGAAAAAAAATTATTGAACAAAAATACATTTGATTGATTTTACTGAAAAAAAGTATACCTGAATCCCGCCCTCTGGGTCATTTTTGACCCGAAGGTCCTGAGTGTGACTCATAAATGAAGAACCCCAGAGGGTTAACGATTTGGATCCATATGAAATTCCCAACAAAGAGTGGAGTACCGACGACTTGCTCCCGCACTTTTGCATTACAGATATCTTCGGCTACCTTGTTTGTTTTGTGAACACCTACACTTCAGAATAGTTCCAAAGCTACAAGTCATTGAAGTCTTATGTACAGTTCACAAATGGATGGGTTCAGGAGCTGGAAATCATAGAACCGGAACAGCGGCAAAACAGTATACAGTAATCCAGTAAGCTGCGCTTTACCTAGCTGCTAGTTTAGTAACCGTTAGTGCTAATAACCATTCACACATGGACTTTTAACAATGTGTTTCAAAGTGGTTAGTAGCTGTCAACCCTCCTATTTATTCTGGGGTTCTCCCGTATTTGAGCTCGCTTCCCACTGTCTTCCCGTTTTAGTAATTTCTTTTTAAAATATCCCGTTAGCCCTTCAATCGGACCTGTCAAGTCTCTGTGCTCTGTGTTTCTCGTTTTGCTTACTTGAAAGCAACCTTAGCGTGATTTTGGGCTTTTTAAGATAGCGTGGTTGTTGTGAGAGCACGATTTCACGCCAATCTGTAACTAAAGTCAGGTTAGACCTAGCTTCACAAATCGCTTAACATTAGTTAAGTTAACAAATTTTTGCTGTCAGCAGAGGGATAGCAAAAAAAAGATGAATGTTGAAATTTCCCGTATTTTGGATGAGTAACCGAGAAATGTCCCTTATTTTCAATGTTGACTTAAGCTATATGAATATTCAGATGTTTATGGTATCCGTGGTCGCACCTCCAAGCAGGAAAGCGGTGTAAAGTTAATCCATTCTCATTTTATTTTCCCAATGGCGATTATGTGTTGCGCTATTACACCCCAAAATACAGCTACGGTTTACCATGGTTGAAATAGATTTTTAATTAATCAAATTAAGACACACGGATGAGAGGGAGTATGTCTAAACACTGCACAGTAGTCCGAGTAGCAGTAAAGGAGGCCATTAAGGTGGCGGCCACACCAAGTAATTACATCACAACGCCAAAGCCCTATAGAAATTCACCACACATTCATATTCAGTCACGTCGGCAGCGGTTTATTTTTGTTCACATAGACTCACTGAACAGCGTCAATAAGGATTTATAGACCAAAGATGCATATCCGCCGAGATATACGGATATATTTACTGATGTTTACTTCATATTTCTTCAGACAGAATCATAATTTCTATTCATTTTCCACTGATTTATGCGATCTGATGATAAATAGCCTCTCCCAGCACTGTCTCTGTCTGTTTGCTTCCGTGTACTCGAGCTGTGACCCAGTCAGACTCTGATTGGACGTTCGGCTTGACAATCTGACAGTCCCAAAACCGGACAGCGTTAGATCGTGTCACATGGTTCGTGAACGCTTCTTGGTTCATATATGCTCACAACAAAACTGAAACACCTCTGTACACACGAAATAACCGAATAATAAATCTGCGATTACGATAGAAAAGCTTGCTATAAAATTTTCTTCAGATCTGGGGCATTTTATACAAATTATAAAAAATGTACATCGGAAATGCTAACTTGTGCAACAATGAAAAAGGTGAAAAATAGCATATTTTTACAAAAGTAAACGACCAAAATCCACCCGTGATCGCAAAAGGATGTTATTACAAACACTCGATCGGGGTTCAAAGTGAGTTTTGAGTTAAAGTTTACTAATAATTTAATAAATTGTCTGATGTAGCTTGATGCTAACTTTAGCTCTAATGCTACTAATAGCAGGTGCATTTCTTCTTCATAATGCATTTCTGTCACAATAATTCACTTAAGGTCGTAAGAAAATGTTTTGTTGTATTTTTATAGTAAGACTTTTGATAAATAAGGATTAAATGCATACAGAGACTGAAGTGACATCGCTGCTTTGTTGCTTTGTAAACATTGAAATTCCACAAAAAAAGGCTGATAAAGGTGGAATAAAAACAAAAGAATAATGATAAAAGAATAATGCGGATAATGTGTCATACCTGGCGGAAGTGTGAAAGACTCACGGTTTACCAACCGTGATCTCAGGGTTTTGCACTATGTGGGTGAAGTCTGTGTGTTACGCGTCAGCACTGATTAGTTTGTGGGCGTCTCCGCTAATTGTCATCAGCAACAGCTGTCACTCATTACTCATCCCTGTATATTGGCTTGTCTAGCGTCTTGTGTTTGTGAGAGCATTGTTTCATGTACCTCGTCTTATGTTTGCTTTCTTTTGTGTTTCTGCGTTTGGATGTCCATGTCTCCCCGGAACCCCGTCCACTCTTCGCACATCACCAACCAGCAACATCACTTACCTTCGGCTCGCTTCCCTGTAGTTCCTGTGTCACCCTCTTCTGCTGCCAACTCATCTCCGCCATCCGGATCCTTCACTCACCTGCACCATCCTGGACTGTGTATTCCCTCCAGTATCATCTGTGTCCATTGTTCTCATTAAACTGTATTAACTTGCACTTGCTTCCTGCCACTCCTTTCACCCCAGTCGTGAAACGGGGAGTTTTCAAAGCCAATACACATACAGAGAGCACAGGAGTATTTACATGTTTGATCTTACAAAGATGACAAGTGCCATAAATCAATCTGATTAGCCTTCTCTAAAAACACACATGTCATGGCCTTAGAAAATATTTTATAAAATTCACAGTTTTACAGATTCGATTATGAAATTTCTAATGAAGGTTTGGAAGACTTGTGGCTTTAGCTACACAGTATTTCTAAACTCATATCTTACATCAACAATGTTTTTAATACATTTAAAAAATATGTTTTTATTATTTTCATTTTTGTTTTTATGTTTGAGCTTATATACCTCTATTATCATAATAGTCTGAGTGATTCTGATTCCTGTACATGAAAACTTTGAAGTGTCAGCTTTGTGAAAAAATGTTGATTATGTATCTAGTCAGAAAGAATCGTGAGCAGAAACCTTTTTATTTTGGGTATGTCATTTCTGTCTCGATGCCAAAAAAGGGGGGTGACTGGTAAGGTTAATTGCCCATCTCGTGAGATGGGATGAAGGTTGTGTTGGTTGAAAACCCAGGTAAGGGCGGAATGATCTGTCAGTATGCCAAAACGATGGCCTTCTAGGTATTCACACCATTTCTCCAGCCCACACAACTGCCAAGCATTCTTTCTCTGCTGTAGAATAGGTTTTTTCAGCTCCATCCAGGAGTCTTGAAGCATACACTACAACTCTTTCTCCCCGCTCTGACTCTTGAGGAAGGACAGCTCCAAGCCCAATGTTACTAACATCAGTCTGCACTCAAAAGTCATGACTGAAATCAGGGGGGCACAACACAGGAGCTTTCTGAGGAGCTTCTTTCAAGGTTTCAAAAGCTTGCTGGCCCATTCCCATCTAGTCTTTTTCTTCTTTAGTGGGCGGCAGTGGCTCAGTGGTTCATGTAGGTTGTCTACAAACCAGAAGGTTGCTGGTTCAATCCCTGGGTCCACCTGACCAAGTGTCGAGGTGTCCTTGAGCAAGACACCTAACCCCAGCTGCTCCCGACGAGCTGGATGGCGCCTTGAATGGCAGACACCGTAGTCGGTGTGTGAATGGGTGAATGTGAGGCAAATTGTAAAGCGCTTTGGATGGCCATGTTTTCTGTTGAAAGCGCTATATAAATGCAGTCCATTTTGGGAAGTTGTGGCCTAATGGTTAGAGAGTCAGACTACCAATCGAAGGGTTGTGAGTTCGAGTCTCGGGCCGGCAGGAATTGTAGGTGGGGGGAGTGCATGTACAGTTCTCTCTTTTGAGTAATGATGAGGTTGATTCAAATAATCATGTCAGGTGGTATGACCCCTGGAAATCTTTGAAAATGTGTTGTTATTATAAAAATGTGTATTAGATAAAAAAATTTATCTATAACCACGAGCACAGGGTCAAACATTTGTATAGGCATCCAAGTTAATGCCTGTTAGATTTTAATTAAGTTTTAAATGTCAGGTGGTGTGACCAAAAATGTCAGGTGGTGCGACCGTCCGAACATACAAGCAGAGAACAAAACTGAGAAATAAATGTTAATTTTCTCAATTAAATTCTTAATCAAATATTTTGGCATGATTTATGTTAAATTCCTTATAAACGAGGGGAAATAGTGTATCGGTGCTATTTCAAAGCTATTCTATTGCTTAAAACTCTTTTGTCCGGAAAATTAACTTCTACTAATGTCAGGGAGAGTGACCGACATAAAAATGCAATTTTATGCAATGTTCCTTTAAGAAAACCATGTGACAGCATATAACATCACACAGAAGACTCCTGAGGACCCCTTTAATGCAGTAACAAAGTTAGTCACCCTCCCATAAATATTAGATATTTTGACCTTTTTGAGTAATGATGAGGTTGATTCAAATAATCATGTCAGGTGGTATGACCCCTGGAAATCTTTGAAAATGTGTTGTTATTATAAAAATGTGTATTTGATTAAAAAAAATTATCTATAACCACGAGCACAGGGTCAAATATTTGTATAGGCATCCAAGTTAATGCCTGTTAGATTTTAGAAATGTCAGGTGGTGTGACCAATATGTCAGGTGTCGCAACCAGAGTTACAGTTAAACCAACCAAAAAAAGTCATGTTAATTTATGTTTTGAAAAAAAATTATACATTTTAATAAATATATAAAGCTTTTAAGTTGTTTAAAGAGACAATCTGCATATGAATATATATTTGTTTATTTTATTATGGTATGAGTCCTATTCTTCAAAAATATTGGACTGTATAATCAACATTGATAGTAAAACAATTGCAACTTTAAATTAATCTATAAAAAAAAAAAATGTAGATACCATTATCAAGCAAGGAGAAAACAGCACGGCATAGAGCTTGTTAAAAGTGTGATCCAGTTGCAAGGGCAGAGTACCTAACCCTTTCTTGACTTACTGTAAATACTGAATCTATGGGCTAGGTGCACAAGATGGCGCCGGTGAGCTTCAGCGACGCGAGTGTGTGCATACTTATTTCCGGTCTTGCGACGCTCGCATTGACTGTAAAGGCGGGCGTACACGGTGCGAATTCGGATGGTTGGAAGATCGTATGTCAACGCACACGGCACGAGTGAATTTATCTGAAAATCGTACGGACGACATGATATACGACACGATTTTACAACCTGCGAATTCCAGAAGCAATCGCACGAAGTTGATAGACGCGCTCGACTTGAAGCAGCGCTGCATGCACAGAAGGATCACTGTATGACATTACCGCGAGAGCGATATGAGAGCACACATATCCAATGCATTCGAATCGCTCTCGCGGTACTTTGATGTCATACAGGTGATCATTCTGTGCGTGCAGCGGTGCCTCAAGGGGAACGTGCCTAATATAACTGCTCTCCCTCTCTCATAACTGCAAATAAAATATTGATACGAGCCTTGACTGTTTCCTACACATACAGGTTATTTTTCAGCAATAGGAAACCGGGACGTTTGGTTACCCTGTGTGTGTGTTCTTGTAGGCCTGTTTATAAATATCTGAAATGGGTATTAAAATGTAAACATGGTTTATGAGGACAATTACTGTGCTCTCGTAAACCAAATGGCTTTAAATACTATACGGTGTTTAATAGAAATTTTAAACATGCATTTTTCGTGATGGATAGAAGTAGTGTACGGGGATATACAGTATAGAATACCGTTACGTCTATGGAGAGTCCCTGTAAACGATGCATGTGTGAGAGAGCGAGAGAGAGAGAGAGAGAGAACTAAAAAGGCATTGGAATACGTTGCTAGAAACATCATACAGCGCTCGCTGTTCCTGTCAGACTTCAGCTGCCGTCTTCGTCTTTCTTCTTCTGTGGTTTTCCTAGTTCGTGATTGGTCAATTTCAGATAAATCAACAAATCGGCTCGTTCAACCGCACAAATGGCACGAATTCAAACCGATAGCTCACGAACTTTTTAGACATGTTTAAAAATGATCGGGAGGTCGGGAAGTGCTCGTAAGCCACTCTGCTCGGCTCGTAATTCATCGCAAATGATATGAGCCGCGACATACGAGCATACGCGATTTCCACACGATTGAAAAAAATCGCATGCAAACTCGTACGACAGCAAAAATCGCACCATGTGCGCCCGCCTTAAGGGAAACTTACATAGGCCTACGAAACTTGGCTAGATGTATATAATTAATGATTTCCAAATTCAACAGCCGATAGTGGTATATCAAAAACATGGGGAAACATCCTCCCTATATTTTGCGTACCTCTGTGTGGAAATTCATCAAGATACAACGCGGAGATTGCTTTATTCTTCTGTAGATTATGCGGATCAGCGTCAGGTCAGGTCCACATGGATTTCTTTTTTCAAACAGAAACCTCTCAAATATGCAATACTTTTCATTTTCGAAGAGCTGGTTTGTTCTGTTATGTAAGATAAATGTTTCTGACTGTCAAACAAGACGCACAGAGATTTCTTATAAAACATGTTTTATTAACTTTATTTGATGACATAATTTATAACTAACTGTACAATTAAACGTAATATAATTATGGTAGGTTTGCCTTAAATAAAAGATCGCTGTTTGCATTCATGTGTGTTTTTATCTGTTTATTTGTTTTGTGAAAGATCTGTAGCATAAATCATTATCTGTCTATGAGCAGCCATGTATATTGTTATTGTTTTGAATTAATTATCAGATTAAACAGATATTAAAATTAATCACGTATTTTTTACTGTGTAAAATAATAAAATATGTTGTGAAAATAACGATGAAACAGACTGATGTATGTGTACAATTGAGAAATGGATACTTCTGAAGATAAATCGCAGCCCACGTCTCACAAGGTAAATATTAAATATAAAAATACTACACACCATGAGTTCAACTTTCATTTCGTGAACAGTAGTGAACATTAGTGTATTTAATTCTTTCACCAGACCCAAACATACACAAGTTTCAAATCCACTGGCTCAGTTAACATTTGTAGTAGGCCTATAGTGATAATAGCAGTGTATATCTTATTTGCATATGAAGTGATAATATAAATCCTGTAAACATATAGAAGGTAATATTTGGACTTCTCCGGTTCTCTGCACTGACTTTAAGCACAACCGGAAATATCTACGCACACACTCGCAAGACCGGAAATCCAAGATGGCGGAGATATGCAACTAGCCCATTGAACAGTAGATTGAATTCTGCCCTTAATGTTTTTGGGCCCAATATTTGCACTAATTCACTGTGTCATGATATGACATTTTATAAAAGATGTTCTCATTTTTGAAAAGTGTTCCAGGAGACGTTTTAAATATCTAGATTTATAGATGTGATGATCAATTTTTTTTCTTTTTTTTTTCTTGACTTACTGTTACTGAATCTATTGAGCAGTAGATTGAATTATTTCCTTAATGTTTCTTGGCCCAATATTTGCACTAATTCACGGTTTCATATAAAAGATGTTTTCATTTATTAAATGTGTTTCTTGAGGTTCCAAAGTTATATTTTTAAAGAAGCAATGATCAAATGTTATCATAACATGCAGTATTGTTTTGCACTGTATAATTAATGAAATTTAATTATATGATTGAGATAGAATATAAATTGGTCAGAGGATTAAAATAAAAAAAAGCCAATTTAAACCTGAATAAAATTAAATGACATATATTTTTTTTTATTTTGTGAATATCAATCATTGTTGATCACAACGTCAGGTGGTGCGACCGGTCATGGTCAGGTGGTGCAACCAGCAAATTTACATTTAAATATCTCAATTCCCACTGCAATTGCAAAATGAAGTAAGAAATATAAATGTAAACTTTCATATAACGTATACAAATCATTTTTACAGTTAAAAACAAAACATAAAAAGTCCTCATGGAAAAATGGGTGTTTGAACACACAGAAAAGCAACCGTTTATATGATTTGGAATAAAAGGGCACTTAATAAAGAAATAGAAAGGGAAATTACCATGTGATATGCATTTTAGACACTACAATGATTCATATTTACAAGTCTCAGTAGTGCTAAGTAAATTAAATGTATATTATTTTTAATTAACATATGGTCGCCCAACCTGACATTTTCTGGGTGGTAAAATCAGAAATCTTGTTTAATAATGAATTAATGCTGCCTAGAATGCTGTAAAACCAATATAAATCAACACAAAACATTTTTGGGGGCATAAAAATGCATTTTAAAACTGTTTTGCTTAAAATATTTATTTTTTCTTCTTGAAAATCTTATTTGTCATTGACCCACGTACAAAACATACAAATTACCTTTCAATAATAAACTACTTATGGATTAATAGATTACAGAAAAAGCATTTTAAAATAAAAATTCTTAAGAAATAAAAAAAACATGCCACAAAAAAAAGTTACGAGCAAATCAGGGAAAAATCTTAAACATGACACAAGTTCTAGATGTTTGTATATCTTTCTTGTTAACAGACATTGAAATTGTATTTAAATGCAACTTCAGTTCTTGTTAAAGTGGGGGTTACATTTATATTTACATTTATGGACCTGAAACTTTCCAATAAATAACAGGAGGTTATACAAAAACTTGCATCAAATAGATTTATCCAATAGATAGATATTTATTATCTTTGGCATAAAACCCACAAATAATGTGTTTATAACACAAAGAGAAATCATAAATTAAAAAAAAAGAAATTTGGACAATCACATTATTCCAAAAATAACAATAAAGGGACATTCCCAAAACAAATGAGGTATAGTTTCAGAAGAACATTTACAGAAAGAACAAGATGTATCAATGTCACTTTTACATTTCTGCAGAAATTGCTTGACAGGATAAATTTATTTTTGAATTATTTTTTTGATTATTTAATCTGGATCGGCTCGGTGTTCATCTTAAGTTCTCTCTTCACAGCAGTGCAGTCAGTGTACTGTTTGAGTACATTAATTACTCCAGGATATTGGTTTGTTTGAACTCAGAGGGAGTGTCAGCCACATTAAAAAAGTTAACAGCTTAAGTCATTTGTGGAATTATGCTTATTGGAGACGCGAACCGTTTCAAACAATTCAGTTCGATTTTGTGAACTGATTCAAGAAGATCTGGTTACATCGAGTGATTCGTTCGTGAACCAGATATTACTAAACTGGAGTGTTTTTAATGCGCTCACAACAGATCCGGAAGAGAAGACAAAGCTGAATAAAGTCATAGTTTTTGCTATTTTTGAACCAAAATGTATTTTTGATGCTTCAAAAAATCCAAACTGACCCTCTGATGTCACATGGACTACATTGAAGATGTTTTTATTACCTTTTTTGGACATGGACAGTATACTGTACATACGTTTTCAATGGAGGGACAGAAAGCTCTCGGACTAAATCTAAAATATCTTAAACTGTGTTCCCAAGTTGAATGGAGGTCATACGGATTTGGAACGACATGAGGGTGAGTCATTATTGACATAATTTTCTTTTATCGGTGAACTAACCCTTTGAGACATAACCAACAGTTTTTTTGAACATCTTTTCCAAGACAGGTATTTTGAAATCATTTTGTATGTATTTTGTCGGTACAAGAGCAAGAAGATGCAAATTCTGTTCTAGGACTAGGAAATTCTGTTCAGGTGCAGGAGGGTGCGAAGGAGAGCACAGGTTCGATGTATCTGTTCGTGAGATGCGGCTCTCTTGCATGCGCACCGAACACAGTGCGCGAGTAGCCTACTCAGTTGAGATTTCCCACGTCTTGTGTTTGAATGCCTTAAACACTTCTGAATGTTTAAATTGGCAAGGTTTAAAAACACGTGAAAATGATAAGCTTTCGTGACAACACACAGCAGTGGCCCATCCACTGTCCTTAGCGTCTTTTTAGGCTGGCCTCAGCCAGTTTTTGAGATCGCCAGGGGCCCTGTAATCATCACCATCTTTTACCCCGGCCCTGATTCCCTATAAAGTTTGGGAAGGTCAACACACCCTGTCATGGACCCAGAAAAAATAATTATATTAATTATAATAAAAAGATTGTTAATACTTATATAAGAATAAGTATATAATATAATATATATATATAATTATAATAAGAAGAAAAATAAAGAAGAAAAAAAGGAAATAAATCGGGTTTTGAAAAATCACAGTGTAAGATGCATACTATCTTCCTGTTAATTAAAGTAACTGGCCCATTAATCTCAACTTTTCTTCCTTCCCTTATTGCCTTTTCAACGAGTGGCCAGAGTTTGTTTCTCGCCTCCTTGTCTTCCTGAGTGAGATCTTCCAGTATTTTCTTCTGTTTCAGCTGCTCAGATCATTTGGCTTCTGCCCATATTGCTTCACAACATGTGCGGGATAAGAACTGGACGATGATCCTCCACAAGTTGGACTTTCTAGACTTGGGGCCAAGTCTATGCGTGATGTCGACCATGTCCTCTAGTTTCTCCATGGAGTGTGGAGAGAGGTTCTGGAACACCACAATAATAACCATTTTGCCGTTTTCACGCTCAGGTATCCCAGCTACACAGAGATTCCATCTGAGTTTGTAGCTATCCAACCCCCTGCATTTCTCCTTGAGAGACTTGTTTTCTTTTGCGAGGTTCTCAAACTTTGATTTATGGCTTCAAGCGAGCAGGTAAGCTTGCAGACTGAAGAGGTGTTTTCATTCACCGAGGCGGTCCTTGGCGTACTGCAGTTTTACCAACGACTCTTCTTGTAATTTGCTGACCTTTTAAATTGCCGTTAGGCACCACAAAATTAGATGGTGTGTCGGGGGTGTTTGTTTGAGATTTCTTCTGAGAAATCTTTTGGGAGAGTTCCCAAATGCATTCTCTAGGCATCTTGCATAATTACGCACCTTTAGATTATCACTGTTTCCAGAAGCCTCAACAGAGGCTGTATCCATATCTTCGTCCATGTTTGTAGCAACCGAGCAACTTTACTCAGGCGTAGAGAGTAAAAAAAAAAAAAAAAAAAGGATCCCAAAATCATTAAAGACAGTCTTAAAAGATTATGCTGAACTTCTGCAACAAGTTATAGAAAAGAATGGCACATAAAATAGAATAAGACCCAAATAAAGTTGCTGTCAACGTGGTGCCATCTTGACACCTCCCCCATCGGCTGACTTACGGTGCTTTCCAAACAGAATTTATCGCCTTCTGAAGGGCACTTTGGAAACAATCATGGCTGCTATATCGAAGGGTAGTTCAAAACCGAAGTGCTCAAAACTGGCCACTACAAAGGGCCCTTTGGAATGAAGAATTTCAAAGGGTATAACTGTTGGACACTTCGGGCTCCCATGATTCTTTGCATGATGCATGTGGGAAACACAACACTATTATACATTATTTATTTAACACAAAAACTTATTTACATTTCAGATTTGCACATATCATATATATATATATATATTAGGGGTGTAACGGTTCACAAAATTCACGGTTCGGTTCGATACGATACACTGATGTCACGGTTCGGTTCGGTTCGATACGTTTTAGATACAGCAAAATGTAAAAACATCTCAACTTTTCAGAATGCCGCAAGCGCACCGCGGGTCATGTGACAAGAACCAACCAATCAGCTTCATCCTTTCCCGTAACAACGTTGAGAGCTCAGCCAAGATGAAGGAACAGCTGATCATAGTTGTATATGGATTGCAATTTTGAAATAAATTCAGTAGCAGAGCTACTGCAAGCGATTTTTAGAGCTGCAAATCCATTTATCCTTCGCTGAAATTTCCGCGTCTCATGGAGAGAGCACGTCATTGTTGCTTAGCAAAGACAGACGCCTCATGAGCGCTTCTGCCCGAGCGCTTTGGAAAGGAGGAGAAAGACGTGCTTAGCGTTTTCCATGCGTTTTTAGGAGCGATATGTGAACGGCCCCTAAGGCGCTCGCTCACTCAGCACGCGCTGAAGGCTCGTTGCAAAATGTCTAATGCATTTAACAGACCAGAAATATAAGATCCTAAAATAACCAACAGGTCTGGTGTTTGGGTTGGATTCCCTGTAAGCTATAGTGTCTAAATGCTGCAGGGATAGTTTGCTGCGTGCATGTTTCTCCTTTTTTTCGTCTTTTCCCAGATAGTACTGACGCATATATCCCAGATATTCCCGCTGTTTTTTTTTTTTTTTTTTTTTGTAATCCCGCTGGTGTACCCTGTCATGTTGCAGATGCGACATACCGTTGTTTATTTATCCACCACTCTCTTGCCATCACCATTATAGCTTAAAGGGAATCCAAAGTGCACCCAAACACCAGACCTGTTGGTTATTGGAGGATCTTCTCATTTCTAGTCTGTTAAACGCATTGGCTATTTTGCAACGAGCCTTCAGCGCGTACTGAGTGAGCGAGCGCCTGCTGAGTAGCCTAACATAAACATATAAGATGGTGTTTTTTTCTTCTTCGGGAGTGTCAGGGGCGTTGCCTGTTACGTTGTTTGGGTTATTGGGCTACCTTGTTGAACGCATATCATTATATTTCTTTCTCTCTCTTTTTTTTTTTTTTCAAATATAATTAATTACTCCAACGAACCGTTCGGTATACATAATGCGTACCGCGTACCGAACCGAAAGCGTCGTACCGAACGGTTCAATACGAATACGCGTATCGTTACACCCCTAATATATATATATATATATATATGTGTGTGTGTGTGTGTGTGTGTGTGTGTGTGTGTGTGTGTTATTTAAAAAATATATATTATTATTATTATCTGTGTCCTGTCTTGTCACTCTCCTTCTGTTTGCACTATGGAGCTTCTTTTACTAAAACAAATTCCTTGTATGTGTAAAAATACCTGACAATAAAGCTCATTCTGATTCTGATGATGACAGCGCCTCCGTGTGGGTACGTGATGATGACGAAGAAGGGCACTTCAAGAAACAGTTGTTTGGTCCCCTACACCCTTCAACCCTTGAAGCTCCCTTTGAAGGGATTAGGGCGTAGGGATCATCCCTTCCGAATGGAATGCAGGAACTGCCACCAGAGTTTCTCCAGAGTGACTGCAGGGCTGCATTCAGCCCCGACAAAAACGATGCAAAACATTTTTTAAACGGAAAAAGTGGTTTGTTGAACACCCTGTCCTAATGAGTTGCAACTATGGCAGCTGAGAAGGCCATTCTTTTTGTTCTTTTGAAGAATTTTCGGAGCCTGATGAATTCGGAATAAATACGTGCTTAAAGCTGCGGTAGGGAACTTTTGACACTCTAGCTGTTAATAAACAGAACTGCTTGTGTTTTGCGGAAGAACATCGTAGCCGGAATTACTTCTCTCTGTTTATGTCTATGAAGAATCACAAAGGTACTGGGTTACTCCGCCGCGGTACCCCCCGAAGCAATCTAAAATAGTCCGAATATAAACACTTATTATAGGTGCACCCTAGTGATTCAGGACAAGCTAAAAACACGGTTTGGAAAATGGATTCATGGTGTACTCGCTTACTATATACATCTTTCTACATTTTGAACACAAACAAAGTTACGGACCGCAGCTCTGATTGGTTGATTTCTTACCGGGAGCGGTCCGTAACTGCAAATGGCAATAGACAGTTTCAACAGCAACAATATAAACAAACGTTACTGCGCGTGCCCATATTATGGACCTAACTTAACTTCAGGTAGACTTCCAAATAGAATAAATAACAACAGCTAAGTGCCTCTAGAGTAAATATTTTTGATAACAAACAAAATATTTTTGCTGCGTGGATCAGGCGGACTTAATGAATATGCAAATTCATTATTTGCCAGCAGGAGATGTTTTAAAGCATAGACATAAAGCGCGAGAAATAGAGGTTTCCCCAGTAACAGCTGTAAAGGAAGCAGAGCTACTTTCACACGCTGCTTTATCAGGCATATAACATGCAAGTCCTCCTCCAGAAATACAGTGATATAAAAACACCTGTGCCTCGCTTTGATATTTAAACATATAAATGTAAGGAATTATTATTAATAAAAGTGCAGTAGGTAACGTTACTCATGTTTATTCAAAGAAGCCTTTTTGAAAATCGATCAGTTTTAAAATTGTGGCGAGTCTCCAAAAATAAAATAAATGTATGGGAAACACATCCCACAGTACAACCAACTGAGCCCAACTTCAGTCTACTCATCACCTTAACTTTAACTGCGTTTGTAGAAGGCAAGGCACTGCAGCCAATAGACCGGAAGTTAACTTAGGTCCAGGCGCGTGCGCCCGATGAAACCGTCTATAGGACCACTGGGAGGAGCCAGAGGAGCTTGATTTTTTTCACAGATTATCTGTCTCATATTCTACTGTCAGGACATAAATGACAGGTTTAACAAACATGAAAAATATATATATTTACAAAAGTTACCTACTGCAGCTTTAATACTGCAAAATATGCTTGATGTTACAGTCAGTGCCCTTGCCATCCAGAATAAAAAAGAACATCCCAATCAAGTGAAGGGATTTGTGGAAACTGTGGTTCCTAATTACTGTGATTCAACATTTGCCTCGCGTATATCAGGATGAAGACAAACATTTCAGGTGAAGGATAATCCACGTCTTACCTCGAGAGAAAATATTATTTTTATAGTGAGAATTATCATTATTGCTGATACCTGTTGTTGTAATATTGTAATATTTTCCATTATATAATCAGAGGGGTATAGAAAAGTATGTGAAAGTGTCACTCCATAATACAAAAGTAAAATATATAAATATATATGGTATTTTTATATGCCATAAATCAGTATTTAGCACACCTTCTTAAGGAAAGGATATGGACCAGAAAACAAACCCACATAATAAACAAAGCCCTTAATTTAGAAACTCATGATATTTTACTTATCAAAAACCCATATTTTTTCTGACAAAGATATTTATATTATTAATCTGCTAATTATCTTAGCAAAGTTTTATATTCATAAGTCAAAGATAATTCAGAAGAAACCATCATATATTACATTTTTTAACACTGATCTTAAAATATACTTTGAAACCCTTTCTTATATGCGATCACAAAATAAGAAGCTTATAAAAACCATACAAGTTCTAAACCTTTTAAAATGTATGTAACTGCCCTAATGTATGTATTACTTTTTTATACTGTATTTATTTTTATAGTGTTCCTGTAGCTCAATTGGTCGGGCATTGATAGCACAAGGTTGGGGGTTTGATTCCCCGGGGACACATAATAGGTAAAATTTGATAGCCTGAGTTCACTGTAAGTTGCTTTAGATAAAAGCGTCTGCTAAATACATACATTTAATTTTAATTTATTTATTTTTATTATTGTATTTATTTATTTATGGTTTTATTTATATGTTTGTATTCATTTATCATTTTTGTTGTTCTGTTTTGCATGCTTTGAGATGTGCAGCGTTTACCTGTTTGCATTGTGCCTTTGTGTGATGGAACTGAATAAAAAATGTAAAGAGAGAGAGAGAGAGAGAGAGAGACTGATGTGACATAAGTGTTCTGCAGCTGGAGGTATCTGGTAAGCTGGAAACTGGAGAAGTTGAACATGCAGCCCAGTTTTATTATTATTATTGTTGTTGTTGTTGTTGTTGTTGTTGCTATACGGTATAAAATGTTAAGAAATATAGGAAATGTTTCTGATCCAAGCTACCTGATGATAGCAGTAATGCAATGTTAAGAGCGGTTGCCAAAATAAATAAATAAATAATAATAATAATAATAAAAGAATATGCTCCACACTCCAGTCCAGTTAGCGGCGGTAATGCACTAACAAGTTAACCAAAAAAACACCAAAGAAGAAGCAGACGACGACGACGACCTGCCTGGCAGCAAATTAATGTATCTATAACGTTTTTTATTTTCTTTCTTTATAACGCAAACCTGTATAACGATTGTGCACTACATGTGCTATATGCTAATAGGCTATTGGAGAAAGCTCTAGTTAGATCGTTTCGATTCAGATGTCCTAATTTACTGATTGTTTTTTTTTTTTTCAACAGTGCAGAAACCAGTTAAACTTCAACCTACCTTTTCAATCCATTTGTTTTGCAGGGGCTACTATGGCCACATCTAAATTAATGAGAGCCATTAGGGTGTCTGAGTTTGGAGCCCCTTCTGTTTTAAAACTTTGCACAGACCTGCCTGTGCCAAATCCTGGTCAGAAACAGGTGGGTCAAAAAAATCAAATAAATCTGGACTTCCTCATTTACTGTTAAGTTATAAATTCTGTTTAGGTTTTTCACATGAAAGCTGATGCAAATTATTTATTAGTTTTATAATTAATATGATTAATTTATTAATCATTTTGAAGAATCGGTGCTATCAAATTATATGACATAAAATTACATTTTCTTTTAATTATTTAATAAATGTCTTATTTTGCTTTTTGCACAGATGACCAGATGGTGATTTTAGTTGATTATCAAAATAATAGTATGTTGCAGCCCTTATTTGAAGTGTATTTAAATACCACAGTCAAGGGACATATTTTTACCTTGTCTTTTTAGAAACAATACTTATGTTCATCTACGGACTTAATTAGTCACAGTCATAGTTTAATATTGATATATGTTGTTTTATTTATTATATATATATATATATATATATATATATATATATATATATATATATATATATATACTACAAGTCAAACATTTTTGAACAGTAAGATTTTTACCCCAGTTTCACAGGCAAGTCCCAGACTAAAATGCATGTTTGAGCTATCTCAACTGAAAATATCTTGCTCTGACATATCTTACAATATGCACACCTTAATGTTTTCTGCTAAGGCATTTTTGTAAAAGTTTCTTAAATATCTTAATTTAACTAAGGCCTAGTCCTGGCTTAAGCTAAGCCCTGTTTGCAGGGGCGTAGATTACGCGGGGGTCGTGCCCCCCCCCCCCCCCCCTCCCACACACACACACACACACACACTTTTAATATCATGGAAATTCGTCCCCCGCACTTTTTCGGTCGATTTTGTTCTCATAGAAGTTTTCAAGAGCTGGTTTGAATAAATATAGATTTAAACCCAAAGACACGGAATAGTCTGCATATGATTTGATATTTAATTCGGACCCAGAATAAAAGAAAAAACCCCCCAGAAACTTTTGCAAACACGAAGACATTAAACATACGATTGCAACAATGTATGTTTTTTTCAAGTAATCTCCAGCAGGTGATAAGTTCCAATTGACATAGCATTTATTACAGAATAGAAACGATTCTGCCTTATTATGTGATAAAAACATTTGTTTGTAGTATATAAACAAATCATTATTATTTATTATTGTCCAGCAGTTACAGATTTCTAAGCCATTTCAAAGCTAGAAATTTGAGAAATATTTAAGTTGCCTATAGTATCCACTACCAGTCAACAGTTTTTGAACAGTAACAAGTCTCTTCTGTTCACCAAGCCTGCATTTATTTGATCCAAAGTAAAGCAAAACAGAAAAATTGTGAAATATTTTTACTAACCTATTAAAATTAACTTTTTTCTATTTGGATATATTTCAAAATGTAATTTATTGAGATTTCAAAGCTGACCTTTTAGAATCATTTACTCCAGTCACACGATCCTTCAGAAATAATTGATATTCTGATTTGCTTCTCAAAAAAAAAAGAAAAAAAGAAAAAGAAGCAAGAAACACATTATGATAATGTTGAAACCAGCGGAGTAGATTTTTTTCAGGTTTCTTTGATCAATAGAAAGTTCAGAAGAACAGCATTTAATTTGAAATAGAAATCTTTTAAAAAATTATTACTTCATCATCACTTTTGATAAATTCAAAGTGAAATGAAGTGACATTCAGCCAAGTATGGTGACCCATACTCATAATTTGTGCTCTCCATTTAACCCATCCAAAGTGCACACACACACTGTGAACACACACCCGGAGCAGTGGTGCCCAGGGAGCAGTGGTGTTGCTGGGAACCCACAAAAGAGTCCTTGCTAAATATAAGTGTTCATTTCTATAATTTATTTTCTCTAAGCTTTTGAATGATATAGTGTATTATATTGCAAAAGCTTTTTACTTCACATAAATGCTGATCTTTGGATCCTTATATTCATCAAAGAATACTGAAAAATATTTAAAAAAAATTGAAAAATATTTTAAATATTGACAATCAGCAAATCAGCATATTAGAATGATTTCTGAAGAATGTGACACTGAAGACAGGAGTAATGATGCTGAAAATACAGCTTTTTATCACAAATAAATTACATTTTAAAATATATTCAAATAGGGGAAAAAGTTATTTTAAATATAAAAATATTTCGAAATATTACTGTTTTTGCTGTACTTTGGATCAAATAAATGCAGGCTTGGTGAGTAGAATAGACTTCTTTAAAAACTAAATATATTACAGTTCAAAAACTGTTGATTGGTAGGCTATATAGATTACAGAAATGTTATATATATTTAATTTCTGTCCCCCTCACTTCTGAAAAGATGGCTACGCCCCTGCCTGTTTGTGAAATAATTATCTTATGCTCACCAAACCTACATTTATATTTGATTCAAAATACAACAGAAGCAATAATATATTAAAATATTTTTTACTATTTAAAATAACTGATTTCTATTTGAATATATTTTAAAATGTAAATGCTAAATTTTCAGCACCATTACTCCATTGTTCCAGTCTTTAGTGTCACATGATCCATAAGTAATTATTCTAATATGCTGATTTGCTGTTTTTTAATTATTTATATGATCAATATTTAAAACAGTTTAGTATTTTTTTTTTCAGGATTCTTTGATTAATAAAAAATATCCAAAGATCAGCATTTATCAAAAATAAAAAGCTTTTTTGTAACATTACACACTATATTTTACACATGTAGAAAGAAGCAGATGTCGATTCTGGTTCAACACATTGAATATAGCAATGTTGTATGCAAACCTGGAAGACAGATATAACATTTGAAAGTCAATCACAAGTGAAGCGTTGCAATTCTGTGTTAACCATCAGCTTGTCTCTGCATTTTCTGAGTCGATACGATTTTTCCTTTTCCAGCGGCAGGAAGTCACACGGTAGGAGAAGATTTCTGTGGATGACACAGCTTTTCCCATTTTCCCTTTCAGGTCTCACTTCATACTGGACTTTCGGCGTGTTTCCTTTCCTTTACCACATGTACCTAATCTTCCCAGTATGACCGTATATTCCCGGGACCCCCCCTCAGAGTTAGATTGTGGATCAGGACCCGGTCACCAGGCTGAAGATCTCTCCCTTGAGCCTTCTGGTCATAGTAGGCTTTCCCAAGGGCTGCTGTTTTTGAAGCTGTCTTTGATGCAATTTGGTATGCCTCACTCATCCTTTCCTTCCAATGAGACACATAGTCCTGGTAAGTGCCATACTTCTCATTTGTCTTCAGGTTGAAAAGAATGTCAAGTGGTAAGCAAGAGGATCTTACATACAACAAGTAGTTCGGAGAAAACCCTGTTGCTTCACTTTGTGTGCAATTTTATGCATGAACCACTTTGGCCAAGGAATTCTTCCAGTCTACTTTTTCCTCATCCGTAAGGGTACTGGGCATGGACAATAGGGTGGGATTGAATCGCTCCATTTGTCCATTGCCTTGTGGATGGTAGGGTGTGGTGTGTTATCCGCAAATTCTACAGAGTTCTTTCAGTTTCTTCATCAGTTTATTGTTAACCCTTGTGCATTGTTCAAATTCACTATCCTTTCGTTATGTTCGGGATGAAAACATCCACTCAATTAAACTGCTGTAAAAATGTATCAGATTCATATTTTTTTTTTTTTTTTTTTTTGCATAAATCTGTTAATCAACTTCATTCCTGATCAAAACTACCAAATGTTTAAAAGAATCCAAGAATTTAACTCTTTAATTGCCAAGTTCATAAATGATGTCACTGATTTGGGGGGAAAAAACACACAAAATGACTTTTTTTCAATATAAAAGTAATTGTGGCTGGATTTTTTTTTTTACTTTTTATAACAGTCTTGGGCATGTCAAAGATTAGTAGCAACATTGGCTTTGATGCATTTTTAGTTTTTGTGCAGCATTAGATTAATTGTTTTTCTCCCTAATTAGTTGTTGGTGGCTGTTTTTGCCCCATTGACTTCCATTATAACGACATGTTTTGATTGCAAAGCCATGACACCATATAATCATGCATTCTTGATTGTTTGTGGTTTTCCCTTTTGGGAAGAGGAAAAAAAAAAGATTTTTACAGTTGATCACTAGGTGGGACAATTAACCCTTTAGATAGGCCTGTGCAAAAAAAGGCTTAGTTTCGGGCTTGTATATGGAGTATAATAGCAAATTATAGTGTTTCTGTGTGTGTGAGATTCTTGATTGTTGGTGGTTTTCCCTGTTGGGAAGAGGTAACATTTGTTATTTTTACAGTTGATCACTAGGTGGGACCATTAACCCTTTGGATAGGCCTGTGCAAAAAAGCTTAGTTTCTGACTTGTATATGAAGCTATATGGAGTATAACAGCATATTATATTGTGTGTGTATGTGTGTGTGTTTGAGAAAGAGAGAGACAGAGTGTGTGAGAGAGACCTTTGCGCACTTACCTTGATGTATTTCAGAAAATCAAAATGTACACCTCAGCTCTCAGAACTACATGGAGTAAACAAAAGTGTATTTATGCACCTGCTGCCTTTTAATGGTGGTGAAAGTATTCGGTTGTTAAGTGATGACGTAAGAAGCGCTGTTTTCGGGTCCAGACCTCAACTCGCTTCACTTGAGAATATGACCTCAGCAGCAGTTTGTGAGCATTGTTTATTCATATTGATAATTTAAGCTAAACGCTTTCAAACTTACGATATACACTACAGTCTCCATGCTCACAGTGTCCCAAACACAAATAATTTTTATATATATTTTTTTATATTTATATTTTCATTGTCTGGCTATCAGGGACTTCAGTATGGAGTTAAAGGTTAAGATTATAACTTTTTCGCTAGTATTCTATCACATTGTGAGTTTATATTAGCACCTTTTGTTGTTTTCTCGTGGTAACTGATACAGCATTTGGACACGGAAGCGCTGCTACGTGACGTCAGACTTAACAAGGGAATAGACTAAACAAAAACAAAGTACATGGATTTAAACACTTGCATGGCATCGTGCTGGTCATTTAATGGTGAGAAGAGCAGCAACAACTTGTACCAAAGTTTTAGAAATGATTATGCAGTTTGACCCCTCCAGCGAGCTGCAGCTTATTTGAAGTTGGTATTGCATTTTGGTTCATAATACATTGTTCATAAATTTGATGCGAAGTAGATTTTTTTACAGGATTTTAAGGTTTTAAACTGGCTTTACCATCAAGAAAAGACGAGCATTTCAAATATAGGCCATCTGTACTTTTCACCATCATAAGGCAGCATGTGCATAAACACACTTCTTGTTTTATTGTTTACTCCATGTAGTTCTGAGAGCATGAAGTGCATATTTGGATTTTTTCCGATCCTGTACATCAAGGTAAGTGCACAAAGGTATCTCTCACACCCTCTCTTTCTCTCTCTCTCTCTCTCTCTCTCTCTCACACACACACACACAAACACACACACACTATAATTTGCTATTATACTCCATATAACTCTATATACAAGCCAGAAACTAAGCCTTTTTTAGCACGGGCCTATCTAAAGGGTAAATGGTCCCACCTAGTGATCAACTGTAAAAAATAACAAATGTTACCTCTTCCCAACAGGGAAAACCACAAACAATCAAGAATCTCTCACACACACAAACACTATAATTTGCTATTATACTCCATATAACTCCATATACAAGCCAGAAACTAAGCCTTTTTTTGCACAGGCTTATTTAATGGTCCCACCTAGTGATCAACTTTAAAAATATTTTTTTTACCTCTTCCCAAAAGGGAAAACTACAAACAATCAGGAATGCATGATTGTATGGTGTCATGGCTTTGCAATCAAAAAATGTTGTTATAATGGAAGTCAATGGGGCAAAAACAGCCACCAACAACTAATTAGGGAGAAAAAATGTAAATCTAATGCTGCACAAAAACTAACAATGCATCAAAGCCAATTTTGTTACTAATCTTTGACATGCCCAAGACTTTGATAAAAGGTAAAAAAATATCCAGTCCACAATCACTTTTTATATTGTAAATATGTAATTTTGTGGGGGGGGGGGGGGGGGGGGTTCCAAATCAGTGACATCATTTATGAATTTGGTAATTAAAAAGTTAAAATCTTGGAATTTTTTTTAAACATTTGGTAGTTTTGATCAGGACTGAAGTTGATTAATTGAGTTATGCAAAAAAAATGGAAAACAAATATTTATCTGGTACATTTTTACAGCAGTTTAATTTAGTGGATGTTTTCATCCACTAACAACTCGAAAGGGTAGTGAATTTGCCCACAGTGTACCGTTGAGTTTTTGAAAAATATGGGTCAAAATAAGATTTGTCACCAAAAATCATTCCATTAGCTCAAACACAGAGAAAGTTGTGGCCAAAATAAGACTCAACTTTACCCCCTAGTGGACGAAAACGTCCCCAACAACGCATAAGGGTTAAATTCTTTGCCCATGTCATGATGGATTTTACAGGGAAACCCAAACTTCAAAGCAAAGTCATTGAAAAGTTTCTCTGCAACAGTCTTAGCAGATTTATCTTTGCATATGCCTGTGCAAACCTAGTAAAGTGATCCATCACAACAATAATTTATTCAATACCTTGCTTGCAGGCCTCCAGATAAAGAAAGTCGATTGAGACCATTTTGAATGGATATGTCGTGTGAATCGGAGTTAAAGGTGCTTGACTTCGTTTGACTGGCTTTTTCTTTTTCAGACACTCACATACTTTGGTTACAAAGTGTTCAACATCTCTCTGCATTCTTGGCCAGTAAAAGCAGTCTCTGATGAGGCAGAGGGTTCTCTCCACACCCAGATGACCCATCTTTTGGTGGAGTTCAGTTAGAATCAGGGAATGGTAAGACTCAGGCAAGAGCAACTGTTCTCTTTTCTTAGTTTTCCTATACAGTGCTCCATCTTCACCCAGCCAGAGTTTGAACCATTGTTTTAACAGCATTGTCACATCCGGATGTTCTGCTTTTACTACCTCTCTACTTGGTCGTTGGTCTTTCTCCTTCAACTTTAGGACTTTCCCAATAATGCTGTCATTCTCCTGAGCTTCTCGAACCTGAGCTGGGGACAGTGCTGGACCCAGTTCACTTTGGTCTCTCTCTCTCACTAGACTCAAGGCATTAAAATGAATCAACCCTGCTCCTTGTGAGGGATTTTCACACTCCACTACCACTCCCTCCATTGAAGCTTGAAGGACTTCTGGTTGTATTTGTTCTGTGCACTGCTCCATAAATTTGTCGATGTCCTGTGGCATGCATGACAGATCATCCGCATCAGCATTATTTTTACCCGGCCGGTAACCCATCTGTGCCCGGTGGCATTCAGTTTGGCAGGGGTGAGCACATAGGTCAAAGGATTGTTATCCATGTAGACAACAAAAGATGGTTCAAGTAATGGCGGAAACTCACAAACAGCCCACTTTAATGCCAGAAATTAAAGCTTGCCAGAAAGCATGTGATACCTTTTCTCTGGGGCACTTAGTGTTCTGGAGCCGTAAGCCATTACATTACTACCATCTTACCATTCTGACGTTGATACAATATCGCACCCAACCCTTCCTGGGATGCATCACAGTGTAGCACAAAGGGCTGAGTGAAATCTGGGAAAACCAGGACTGGAGGTTTTGCAAGGTGATCCAAGAGGTTGCTCAGTATCACTTGATGAGTTTGTGTCCACTCAATGGGTGTTTGTGATGTTAAACTACTTTCTTTCCTCTGCTGGATGGGTTTTCCTTTCCTAGAGACCATTCCTGATCCACCGGAACCCTTTTCTCTTACTGTCAGTAGCTGGTACAGCGGCTGGGCAATGCGTGAAAAGTTTGGGATATAGGAACGGTAATAGGACAGGAAGCCTAACATCTTCCTTAGGTCACCCACTGTGGATGGTGTCCTTTCCTTCAAGGTCTGCACTGGAGCAATCTCCGCTGGGTCCATCGTATAACCTTCATCAGACACCATCTTCCCCAGGGACCTCACTTTGCATTTGAAGAGTTCACATTTTTTTGAGCTTTACACCATGCTCTTTGTAGCGCTGGAGCACCAGCCGCACATGAGCCAAATGATCTTCAAAACTGCTTCTATGGACCAAGTTGTCATCTAGGAAGGGCTGACATATCGTGTCCCGAAGGCCTAACAAGCAGCTTTCCATACTTTGGAACTTTGCTGGTGCCAAATGGCATGCATATGCATTGGTACAGCCCCCATGGGGTTATAAATGCTGATAGTGGCTGGCTCTCCTCATCCAGGAAGCCCTGGTGGTATGCTTTTCCCTGGTCCAAGACAATAAACCAAGTGCTTCCAGCATGTCTTTGTATCTTAGGGATTGTGTGGCGATCAGGAACTGACTTCTGTTTTACTTCCGGTAGTCGCAGCATAACCGAAGACTGACATCTTTTTTTCTCACACAGACTACTGGAGACGAATTTGCCGACCCGGAGGGAGCCACTCAACCTTTATTTAACAAGTCTTGCAAGTACTCCTTGACCTCATCATGCAAGGGTTTTGGAACAGACATAAGTTTTCTGCACAGGTCTTGTGTCAGGAAGCGTGATGTGCATCTTTAAAGATGGAATGCAACCAATGTCGTCGTCATTGTAAGCAAAAGCTTGACACTCTTCTCTTGGTACTTTTCTCACAGCTTCCTGTTGCGCTTTTGTGAGATGGTCCAGATTCACAGGGGTATCCCATGCTGGTGGCGGTGATTTGCCTCTTGAATTAGTAGTGGTCTTTTCATGGACTGACTCACAAGTTTGGGCTCTCTCTGTCAGGGGATCCTCAAGTCCTGTGGGGTGGACTGCCACAGGATACACTGTTTTCACAGGCTGTAAGTGACCCAAAATGTGGTTTCTCTGTAGGGTGATATTATGCTTTGCTGCATTGACAGTTGATGTGGGTATATACTTGATGTGTCTCACAGGAATCTTCACTATTGCTTCACTCAATTCTAGATCTTGAACTGGGCTTGCCTCACTGGGTAAGAAAAGCCTCTCCTAACAACTCTTCCAGGGGCCGGACAACAGTATCTGGGAGGTGTTGTTGTCGCCATGCGTCATTAACAAAGCTCGCTTGTGCACCGGTGTCCCACAGTGCCTCCATTGGCTGACCATTCATGTGGCAGTTGACCAAGCTGCACTTTCCAATCAATTTAATGAGCTGTGATTCATGTTGGGGTGGGAGATACTTCACACTACAGAGATTGGCTTTTACTGTGGTTGAATTAGATGAATGGGCATTCGATGTGGCAAACCGAGACGGCTGATTAGTTTGTATGCAGCCCCCAGAAAGGATTGGTGACGAAGAATGGGACACTTCAGGCAGGACTACTGATGGCCCTTTCTCAGCAGTCCTTGGTCGTTTCCCGACTGTGAGCTCTGTACTCTTCATCCAAGTGAGAAATGGCCTGTTTGTCCACATTTGAAGCAGTGTTGGCAATCTTCTCCTACTTTCTCTTCCCTACATTTTTTACAACATCGCTGTCGTTCTTCTCTGTACCGTAAGGATGTCTTATTGTTTGCTTTCATTGCAGCTGTAATCATCTGTCTCATTTCTGTTCTCAGCTCCTCTATGAGCTTTTGGGTGTCTGGAACGTCATTATTGACCTTCTGGCATTCTTTAAATTCCCACCCTTTAACAGTTCTAATTGCCATAGCCATGCCAGGCTCTTTTGCTGACTGCACAGCCAGGGCAGGTGAGTACTCAGATTGTGGGTTGGTATGGAACTCATGTATGTGACTCACACATTTCTCAATACAAAGTATGCTGATTTTGGACTTGCATCCACGGTAGCCTTTTTCACATTCGACTCGGGTAATCCTGCAAACAGCAGCGTACTTGATAAAATCAGTCAGCCCGCCTTGGCTACTGCAATTTTACTCACTGTATATTTACAATAAAACGAAAAAGGATGTTTAATACCAGTGCCTCCTTCCGTTTTTCATTTAAAAATAATAATAGCTGCAGAAATGTACTTAGTTCAGAAAAATGTGTATATATACAGCCATTACAATGAAACAAAATATTATATCAATTGCCTCTTATTATTTTCATTTTAACATATAGATAAATTTAATACAGACCAAAGATTACCTGTTAGATTTACCCAAAACTAATGATGTTTTATGTTTAACCACTAAAGAAACATCAGAGCCAGCGGCAAATATCAGAAGTACTAGCCTATTTTTAAATAGGCGCTGTCTATTTTTTGGCACACTGCCAAAAGAACCAAAAGTTGGTTAAATGACCATGGTGTTGGTGTGCTTGACTGGCCAGCAAATCTATGAGAATCTATGGGGTATTGTCAAGAGGAAAATCAGAAACAAGAGACCAAAAAATGCAGATGAGCTGAAGGCCACTGTCAAAGAAGCCTGGGCTTCCATACCACTTTCAGCAGTGCCACAAACTGATCACCTCCATGCCACGCCGAATTGAGGCAGTAATTAAAGCAAAAGGAGTCTCTACCAAGTATTGAGTACATGTACAGTAAATGAACATAAGTTCCAGAAGGCCAACAATTCACTAAAAAAGTTATTTTTATTGGTCATATTAAGTTTTCTAATTTGTTGAGAGAGTGAATTGGTGGGTTTTTGTTAAATGTGAGCCAAAATCATCACATTTAAAAGAACCAAACTACTTCAGTCTTTGTACATTTAATTTATTTAATACACGAGTTTCACAATTTCAGTTGAATTACTCAAATTAACTTTTCTACAACATTCTAATTGATGGAGAGACCGACTAATTGAGATTCACATATATATATATATATATATATATATATATATATATATATATATATGTATATGTATATGTATATATATATATATATATATATATATGTATATGTATATGTATATATATATATATATATAATATATATATCAGTGGCGGCTACTGGTCTGTCAGAGAGGGGAAGCTCATTTTCGGCCTACATCATAAAATTGTCTATTTATTTAAAAGTAATTTCTGCCCTACGTTCCTTTTCAAGAAAATGGTCTGTGACCCTGTCGTACCAACTAGGAGTCTTTTCAAGTGACTTGACCAGTGTCCTCTCAACGGCCAGCAGAGCCAGGCTGCTTAAACGGCCTTGGCCCATTGTGTTTCGGGTGTAGGACTTGAGTCGCTTTAAACAGGAGAAGCACCTTTCTACACCTGCAGATGTAGCGCCAATTGTTGCCACTAATGAGAACAGTTTGTAAAGCTGAGGCATTGCACTGTCCAACTCCATGTCTTTAAGGAACACCAAGTAATCACACAGCTTTCCCCTGTTACCCTGCAAGTCCTGATCTGAATACAGGACTTGAAGTTCTGACCTCAGTCTTCCTGAATCAAAGTGATGGCCATAACTTTTCAGGATACTTTGGAAGGCCTCCTCTGGAAATACCTGTCTCATGTCATCAAATTTCCCTGAATTGACTAATTCTAAGAAGAGAATGCTTTCCAATTTTGAAAAACGTCAAGGAATCTGCTCCAAGATGTTATCAAGGATGGCCATGTACAGATTTCTGTATCGCACTTGGGGATCCTGCAATTGGGTCAGACGGCGCTTTCTCATGGGCTCATCTCGTGGGTCTGATGTGAGATCTGCTGATTTGGCATAAATGGCTTGGAAAGCCCCCTCTGACCTCTTCTCTTTGACAAATGCAAGAAGAGATTCAATTCTGTTCTTGCAGTAAAGAACATCCATTGCCCACTGCTGAACAATATCAAACACCACATCAGTCTCAGAGAAGATTTGTTCATATGTGTACAACATGAACACAAACTCAAAATCCTCCAGTTTCCTCACAAAGCCTTTGGCACAATCCAGTGTATCATCATCCATTGTTGTATCTGCAATGATGTTCTCAAATGTCTGCAGGAGGCCATCATAATTGTTTGCCACAGTGCTCACTATCCGTGATGTGAAATTCCATCGAGTAGGAGTGTTTCTGGGCAACCTTGAACAGCCTGCAGACTCCAGAAAAGATGTCCTCTTTGTGGATTTTGAAAAAAATGTGGCAAATCCAGAGAGTGATGCAAAAAGAATTCTGCACTCAGGCAAGCATTTAGCCCCCTGTGACAGCACCAGATTCAGTCGGTGTGCATAGCAATGCACAAACATTGCACTGGAGGCTATTGCTTTCACTTTGGCCTGCAGATCATTGAGATCTGAAGCCATGACAGCAGCCCCATCATAGGTCTGTGCCACAAGCTTGTCCTTAAAATTGTAGCCATGCATGTTCTCATTTAATATTTCAAAAACGGACTGGGCATCTCGCCCCCCCGAAACATCAAAAAATCCAATAAAGCGCTCCTGAATTTTACCTGCACTATCCACATAGCAAACAATGACAGAGAGTTGGGCACGGCAGGATATATCAGTTGTTTCATCCACCTGCCATCCAAAAAAGGGAGCATCCTGAATTTCATCTCTGATCTGATCAGAAACGGTGGCTGCAAGAGCAGAGATCAAATCATTTTGAATAGTATGGGACATACCAGAAAACACAGTTGAGGACTCGAATTGTGTGGACAGGACAGAGTCATATTTAGCTAATGTTTCTGTGAACTCCCTGTAATTCCCCTTGTTGGATGATTCACTACTCTCATCATGTCCCCAAAATGACAGCTCCTGCCGGCCAAGCAAGGATGTCACATCAATAAAGTGGTTTAGGAAGGCCTTGTTTTGTTTGACTATTTCATTATGTTTAGCCACTTGAATGCGAGCACCTTCATTTATTGCATGCTCAACCCTGATCCTGCCCATGCAACTTAATCTTGCACATGCACTCACATGTTCATTGCTCTTTTCATGTCTTTTATATGCCCTGTCAAAGTTAGACAGATCTCCAAACCCCACCTTTGACCAAACAACACATCCGTGAGATGGTTTCATCAAGAGGCATGGCCAGCAGTACATTTTATTTGTCACAGCACTTCCAGTCAGCCAGCTAACTTTGTCATACCAGGAGAGCTGAAAAGACCTGTTATTTTTCCCTATCTTTTGCACTAAATCAATCTTAGGTGTTGATCTGCCCTGCTGTTTAATTCTAAGTTTTTCCTCGTAAGGAACACTTTCAAATGGCTTTGCCAAAATCAGGTCGACAATATTAGCACCGTCTGCCATCGTTTCACCCACGACGCTAGCCTAGCCTACTAACGTTATATGAATGAATGAATGAACGATCTAAAAAAAAAAATATTAAACTCTGTAAAACTGAAACAAGGAATGTGGTGTATAATTGTGTGAAATGTATGATAAAATTCAAGCAATTTCTCCCAGCAAATTTCAAAGAAATAGGTTTCAGCAGTTTTTATTTTGACTAAACTTGAGAAATCCGCGATGGGACTGAGCGCGAATAGCTTCAGTGATTCCTTATAGTACAGAATCGCTGTCAGTCAAAAGGAGATGCAGTCTTTCGACAGACCCTCTAATCATCACGCAGAAGCTCAGAGTCCGGGCCAGCCCACTTCCCATTCACCCTTAGAGATGCTGAGCGTCCGTGGGCGGGACATAATCGTAGCGTTTATACAATGACCGTCTAGTTTCGAAGTGCTGAAAAAAAAACGTTCAAAGCAGCCCCATTGAAGGCAATGGACGCTTGGCTTCAATAGGGAAATGCACTGTGACGCTGCGGGAATGTATGAGAAGGAAATCGAGTCAGCCGACCTGCTATATGTAACTGATCCTGAGCGAACTCGTCTTTGAGATGAACGTTTTCTAACGCATTTTTAGTCAATAAAAATTCCCTTGCAGTCTTAAAGAAATCGCCACTGATATATATATATATATATATATATATATATATATATATATATATATATATATATATATATATATATATATGTGTGTGTGTGTGTGTGTGTGTGTGTGTAATTATAAACTCTTCTACTGCTGTACAGTTTACAAAGGTTTTTGCTGAACTCTCAGCAGGTGGCACGACACAGTATTCTGATTTGGATGGTTTGGTCGATTAGTTTTAATACATCATTTACTGGGATATAAAATTAAATTGCTAAAGGAAGCTAAAATCTGAAAAACAGCCTTGGATTAATAGAGAGGTTTGTATTCTATGGAAGGAGTGTAGAAGTGCAGAAAGAAAAGATGCAGTTCCCATGCAAATGTCTAAATATTTTTCCAATGTGATTTCTCAAAATTACCATTGTCCAAAGCTTTTGTTTTCTACCGTTAATTATGTATTAAATCCTCCTTCTGGGATTGGTGTTGGTCATACCACAAGAGTTGTGTGAGAAGTTTTGCTGTTTCTTCATAAAATTGCTTGCATTAAATCTCAGATTGTAATGAACACATCACAGAAGGTCTGGTATTTACCTTTGGGTCCTGGTAAATTTTCACATTTCCATCCTATCTCAGACTGTTGTCTATCTGAGTTGTTGAGCATAGTGTCCAGTTTAAGATTGACCACTTGCTCTCTTGAAGTTATACCAACTATGCTACTAATGAAAGTGTTGGACGCAGTTGCACCAAATATTATTTATGTTATCAACATTTCCTTACAGACAGGTTCAGTTATATCCTGTCTGAAACATGTAGTGGTTCATCCACTGCTAAAGAAAGCAATTCTCTATCCTTCTGATTTTAACAACTATAGACCTATTTTGAAATTGCCATTCTTGTCAAAAGTATTGGTGAAAGCTGTTTTAAATCAGTTATCACCTTACTTAATTGAAAATAATATATTGGATCCTTTTCAGTGTGGTTTCAGATCTAAGCATATCACTGAATCAGCTTTGTTAAGAGAGTTAAACAACTTTTATTTTTATACTTATTATATTTGTGGATACAGTTTTATATTTGTGGATGCAGTTTTAGTACTGTTGGGTTTAAATGTGGTGTTCGATACAGTATATCACTGTATTCTTTAAACAGGTTAAAAACAGGTTAGATTGGTTTGAATCATATTTTACTGCGAGGAGTTTCTCTGGACATAGGTCAGTCTCATTCATCAACTGCTTCTGTTACTGGTGGGGTGTCACAGGGCTCCATCTTAGGCCTGATTTTGTTTGCTTTATGTATGCTCCCTCTTCGTTACATTTTTGAGTCTCACAAGATCCCATATCACATTTATGTGGATGATACTATATAATTGTAAATGTCAATTTAAACTGGGTCAAACTCCTTATCTGACTTGCTTGCTTGTGTAAACGACATCAAAAGCTGGATGGGTGATCATTTTCATCAAGTCTATTTGGTTCCCTCAATTGGTTAACAGCATGTCCTCTAGTTTAGGACCCTTACAAGCAAATATCTGTACTCATGTAAAGAATCTGGGTGTTGTTTTTGATTCAGAGTTAAAATTCGACAAGAAAATAAATTCTGTTGTTAGAACTAGTTTTTTTTTTTTCAGGTTAGGGGTTTATGTAAGCTGAAATCTCTTTTATCTTTTAGTGATCTAGAGACAATTATTCATGCCTTCATTTCAACAAGGCTTGATTATAGTAATGCTTTATATGCAGTTTTCCCTTTCTTGTTTGCAGCTTTTTCAAAATGCTGCTGCCCGCTTCTTAATGGGGAAGCAAAAGAGAGAGCACATAACCCCAGTCTTTTTAGCACATTTACATTGGCTACCAGTTAAATGTAGAATTGAATACAAGATTTTATCTTTTGTGTTTAAAACCTTCCATTGTTTGGCTCCAGTCTACATCTCAGACCTTATTTGTTCATGCTCACCACAGAGATCTCTTAGATCATCCTCTGATAATCGATAAACTGACCCATTGTCTCATTTGAAATCTGTGGAAATTGTTACCTGTTAGGTTATCATCTTCTTTATCTGTGCATATACATATATATAGATTATTTACTTATGTATTTATTTTTGTTAGGGGGAAGACATTATAGAATTATAGAATATTTTTAGAATATTTAAATTGAACTAAAGGAATGATAAAGACATTTATAATGTTACAAAAATGTATATTTCAGATAAATGCTGTTCTTCTGAACTTTCTATTCAATAAATTTATATTCAAGAAACCTTAATAAGTTCTACTCAGCTGTTTTTAATATTATAATAATACATTTTAAATTTTGAAATCCCAGAAATAAATTATATTTTAAAATATATTCAAATAGAAAGCAGTTATTTTAAACAGGGAAAATATTTCACAAAATTACTGCTGTATTTGTTGTCTTTTGGATTAAAAAAAACAGGCTTGGTGAGCAGAAGAGAAATCATTAAAGGGAGCATAATACACACAGTTTCACCCAATCTCATGTTAATCTTGAGTACCTATAGAGTAGTACTGCATCCTTCCTATCTCCAAGAATACTTTAGTTTTGTCATTTTTATAAAAGAAAGATACAGCTCTACGGTTCTCTCCAGAAAAAGCTGAGCTCCTGGAGGAGTGCTGTGGGCGGAGCTAAAGAATGACGAGCTCTTGCCAACAAAACAAGACATTTTACAAGACAAGTTTCACTTATCTGCAGTTCTGAATCATGAACAATATCTTTAATTGAGAGTGAGGAGTTGTCGTCATGTTTCAGAGCCCCTCCCCTTGATATCATGGTATCTTGTGGGATCCCCACCCTCTCCGTCATGTTGGCAGGATTCCGGCAGCAAAACATGATTACGTTTACATGTGTTGTTAACTCAGTAGTAGAGGAGGTTCTCACAATTCCGCACTGTTTTACCATGCCTGAAAGTAATTGTTGCGTCAAAAACTGCTCCAGTACCTCACACGATACATATGGAAAACACAGGAACAATGGAATGCAGTTTTTTAGGTTACTGAAATGGACACACCATCAAGGCACAAGCTTCTGACCTGGCGAGGAGATGCCAGATTGCTTGTTTGGCTGCAATAAGAAGAAAGGACCTTACTTTTGATGAGAGTGTGTTCTCTGCATTTTCACTTGGGTACGTTCTCTAAAAAAAAATTTATGTTGCTGTCTCTTAAAGCTACGAAGTGTAGGTTACCTAATATTGTTGCAAACCCTAAAGTGCATCTGAAGTTGCTGCCTAGCTAACTATCTAACAAACTGTTGCCTCTTCGAAAATGTTCAATGGCCAACCATTAATGTTAACTAAAAAGTAGTTGAGATTCTTTATGACATTATGCTACCTGTTAAATGTAGTGCATTTGTCTCTGTCTCTTTGTTCTCTACACCAGTTGTTCCCAACCTTTTTGTCTCGTGTACCCCCTGAGCTCTTTTGTCATACCATGAGTAGCGTTACTCTCTCAGGCTTTTTTTTTTTTGCATGTGTTTTGCGATGGATTTGTCACTGTAAAGCATTGATTACATTGTTTTTTTCATAATCAAATTATTCTGTTGTAGGTAAACCATTATATGAGATGTTGGAGAACCACCCTGACTGGACATCAACACCAGCCCAGGGCCAGCAGCAGTCGCCATAACCAGCCCAAGACCACCAGGACATAGAATATGGACTCTGCACATCAAGACGAGATGTTATCAACAATATTTTGGAAGAAAACAGAGAGCTGAAGTGGGAGCTTGATGAGTACAGGATGAATGAGAACTTTCTGAGTGGAGATGATGACACAGTGAAGTATTACATGGGGCTTCGAAACTTTGCATTTTTCCAGATACTTATACTCACCCTCACTCCATATCTGCCTCAAGGTAGGATGAAGAACCTCTCACCCTTCCAGCTTTTCCTATTGATTTTAATGCGCCTCAGACTAGACCTTCCAATACAGCACCTCAGCCATCTGTTTAGAGTTCATAAGACAACAGTCGCCGATGCCTTTCACCATACCCTTGGAGTGATGTATGCACAGCTGTGTCCATTGGTGCACTGGCCAAGCAGGGAATGCTTATTTACCAGTATGCCACACCAGTTTGTGGAGTCATTTGGGAAAAATGTGGCTGCCATTGTGGACTGCTTCGAGGTGTTCATCGAAAAACCCTCAAATGTACTGGCAAGGGCACAGACTTTCTCTCAATACAAACACGCATACACCATGAAATACCTAATTGTGATAATGCCCCAGGGTGTCGTTTCCTTCATATCGAATGGGTGGGGTGGGCGCACAAGTGACATTCATATAACTAAACAAACTGAACAAACTGTTACCAGGTGACATTGTGCTGGCAGATAGGGGCTTTAATATAAGAGAAAGTGTGGGCATGATGTGTGCTGAAGTGAAAATACCTACATTCACAAGGGGTCGTGCACAGCTGGAGGCGAAAGATGTTGAGGAGACTAGGTCCATAGCACATCTCAGAATTCAAGTTGAGAGGGTGATTGGTGTTGACAAAAAAAAAAACACAGGTTTGCACTTGTTGATCTGTGTTCTGGTGTGCTGTTTGGGCAGTGTTTACCTGCCTCGCTGTCTCCTCGTGTCTGATTCCCCAACTGGTGGCAGCTGTTTCTGGCCCACGAGTTGAGTAACACACCCTCTTTACGATGGAGAGAGATGGAGAACTGAGGTCTGTTCCATAGACGCTATGCATCGAGAATGGCCGTGACTCTCCCTGCCCATGCAGCAAACCAAAGGGATGACGTGTGCTGTCCTTGTCCATCTATCCATCTGCACTGCCTGTTCCTCAGACACATCTGCAATGATCTTTATGGTCTGACAGTGCTGTTGCAGTGCAGGTAGGTCACTCCTATTAAGGCCAGTTCCATTAACCAGAGACTGTAGGCTCCGAATGGGCATAACAGAATCTCTAAACAGCTCACAGTAGTCAGGGAGCACACTCAAAATGGCAAATCCTGTGCCCGTCATGCTGATTTGCCGGTAGAATAATGCCAGCTTTTCTGGTGTTGGTGGTTGTTGTTTTGGCCATACATGTTCTCTGCGGTGGACTGTTGTTGGTCTCACCATCAGTTTGTCTGTCCAGAGATCTGTGTGTGGCTGTTGCAGATATAAAATTGATCTGGTGACTAACCTCTGGTTGCACCTTGTTGATGCTGCTTGGGAGCGTCCAGTACGCCAGCTCATCTGTGACCATGGCCTTCTCCTTTAGCCGCATGTGAAACACACACTAAAACGCATGTGAAGAAACTTACCTTGGCCAGGACCACGCTGTTTTCACCACTTGGAGGCTTGAAGATGGCCAAGTCCTGAACCCAGCCACTGTAGAATGCCTCGTAACTTTCCAGAGACTTGTGACTTTTAAACTGCTGCATTGTGTAGTAACTTACACCAAAAACAAGATAATTCATAAAGATAATTCATAATGTCAATATATAATATAAAATAAATGCCCAAAAATTAAAGAGCTCTGGAATGTTTAGTCGTGCCTCCGGCTCAGACCCCACCCAAATCAACCCATTTCAGCACGTGACTCCTCACTCTCAAAAGCTGGGACCACTCCCTCTTTCAGTATGAAACAATGTTCAAATACAGCAAACTCTGTTGCTGCGCCGGAAAAACCAATTGTGTCCACATTTTACATAATGCTGGTTTCTTTAAAAAGCTGAACAAAGTTATTTTTCCCTTGCAACCAAAAACACTTCTTTGGAGGCATTCTTCCCGAGCAAGTCTAGTGCAGCACTGCCACTGGATGAAGCTCGTTGATGGGCATGATCTCGCTCTGGTCGATTTGTGCGCGGGCACATTTTTCCTGGGAGAAATGCCCATGTAAGGAGTTCCACCCTCGTCTACAGTACGTCATAAAGAGCCATGATTGAAAAAAAAACTATCCAAAACTTTTTTTAATGAAACTTTGTCTATGCTTAGCATGAGAATTAAACTTTTTAACAGTGTAAAAAACCCTGAATGCATGAAACAGCATTGCAAACCCCAACCCCCCCCCCCCCCCCCCCCCCCCCCCGTTTTAAAAAACTTACTGTTCAAAAAAAAAGTATATATATGTATATATATATATATATATATATATATATATATATATATATTTAAGTTTTATTTTTTATTTTTTTGAAAGGAAGTTGTAAACCCTTTCTGCATTTGTAGGTTCTGATTCGAGTCCATGCATGTGGCATAAACCCAGTGGAGACATACATCCGCTCTGGATCCTATGCTCGAAAACCCAGCTTGCCCTACACTCCTGGATCAGATATTTCTGGTGTGGTTGAAGCTGTTGGGGATGGCGTTTGCCTCTTAAGGGTGCCTTGATTTTATGTGTCAACTTGTGACCCTTCACAAGATCTTGCACACTGACTACAAGTTTACATGTTTGCTTTGCATGGGTTGCAATCTTTTCTGTTTTCACAGACAGGTGACAGAGTTTTCACCACAGGCACAGTGACAGGAGGATACGCTGAGTTTACTTTGGCTTCAGAGGACACTGTTCACAAGCTTCCTGATACCCTAGACTACAAACAGGGTGCAGCTATTGGAGTCCCATATTTCACTGCATACCGGGCTTTAGTTCAAAAGTAAGATTTTGTAATCTTTGTTGTAGGGCCTTGAATGAGGTCATGGGTATGGCACTGCATGAAGTGTCTGGAGCTATAGAAATGCATTATAATACTTTTTTCTAAACAGGGCTCATGCCAAAGCAGGAGAGACAGTTCTTATCCATGGAGCCAGTGGTGGGGTAGGATGTGCAAAATTTACCCTTAGATTAATAGCATTATTGTACTTCAAAAATGATTTGGATCAATCAGGCTTATATCATTTTTATCCCTTCAAGTTTTTAAGTGCAGTTCCCCTTCTAGAGGACTTGCACTGCGTCCTCTAGTGGACACTTTGGGGAATGCTGCCAGCATGACCAATATCTGAAGCACATGTGAAAAATCTCCAATCCTATTGGTCCACATAACCTGTGATGTCATGAGCGAACACACCACCAACTTTTGTTGTCTTCAGGAGCTGATTGTTTGAAGCAGTGAATATGAAAGACCAGGGCAGGTGAGCATAAGGAAGTGTCAATTCAAGTCACCTTTATTTATATAGCACTTTAAACAAAATACATTGCGTCAAAGCAACTGAACAACATTCATTAGGAAAACAGTGTGTCAATAATGCAAAATGATAGTTAAATGCAGTTCATCATTGAATTCAGTGATGCCATCTCTGTTCAGTTAAATAGTGTCTGTGCATTTATTTGCAATCAAGTCATCGATATCACTGTAGATGAAGTGACCCCAACTAAGCAAGCCAGAGGCGACAGCGGCAAGGAAACGAAACCCCATCGGTGACAGAATGGAGAAAAAAACCTTGGGAGAAACCAGGCTCAGTTGGGGGGCCAGTTCTCCTCTGACCAGACGAAACCAGTAGTTTAATTCCAGGCTGGATTTGGATATTAAAAGCATATTAGTATGTTATGTGTAAGCCAGGTTAAAGAGATGGGTCTTTAATCTAGATTTAAACTGCAAGAGTGTGTCTGCCTCCCGAACAATGTTAGGTAGGTTATTCCAGAGTTTAGGCGCCAAATAGGAAAAGAATCGGCCGCCCGCAGTTGATTTTGATATTCTAGGTATTATCAAATTGCCTGAGTTTTGAGAACGTAGCGGACGTAGAGGACTGTAATGTAAAAGGAGCTCATTCAAATACTGAGGTGCTAAACCATTCAGGGCTTTATAAGTAATAAGCAATATTTTAAAATCTATACAATGTTTGATAGGGAGCCAGTGTAGTGTTGACAGGTCCGGGCTAATATGGTCATACTTCCTGGTTCCAGTAAGAACTCTTGCTGCTGCATTTTGGACTAACTGTAGTTTGTTTACTAACCGTGCAGAACAACCACCCAATAAAGCATTACAATAATCTAACCTTGAGGTCATAAATGCATGGATTAGCATTTCTGCAGAAATGCATTTAAGTGTGTGCCACAATGCCCGAGGTTTCTGACACTTGAAACCTTTTCACAAGAGCACACCCTTTCTTGGGTTGTTATGATGATGAAGTGAGAGAACAGAATCATTTCAGCCCTGATCTTGCTAGTTTGTGGGTGGAGCTATATTCAGCTCAGCTGTGCCTCTTTAATATGCATATTATTATATGGAGTCTTGCTGGACGTGGATATATTTAAATGCTCTGTTAAAAAATGCTTGCAAGCTTTCTCTCCCAGGGTGTTTCATTGACCTAGAGTAGTTATGGGGAATGTTCCTTCCTATGTTATGCCAGATGGGTTCAGGAGTGGGCTGCCGCCCCTGCCTCCTTGAGGTTTTTATGTATATTGCCTATTTGAGCCCCTTGCCTACACTGTGCTATCTCCCCTGTTTGGGTTTCATTTATTGATGGTTGGTCTGGATCTCCGTCGTGTGGGCTTCTTGTCAATAACATGGTGGTTTGCTAGCCCCTATAGGACTGACACTGATTAGGGCCCTGCTTAGTAATGTTGTCAAAAGTACAAACCACAATAACAGTTGCTACTGAAAAAAAAAAAAATAATTAAATTCCTTCTAATATTTGAGTGCTGATGAGTGGATTCTTTAAACAGTGCTGATTGGCCATAGTGTTCATGTGCTCAATAGGGGTTGTCACAATAAAATAAATTGCTGGACGATAAATTGTACAAGAAATTATTGCGATAAATGATAAATATTGTCGTTCTAAGACCAGTTTCAACTAAATAATGATAATGGCATAATAACGCGGGTATACCTTTTCAAAGATGAATAAACTTTTATTTTATGGCAGATTCAGAGCAAGAAATACCAACATGTTGACTTTGTGTGGCTTAAAATTAGTTAATTTTGTATGTTATATTATGTTTATATGCCTGTGATGAGGTTCGAGACAGTTATGAACAGGAAGGAAGAAGACGGGTCGGCTTGTTGCTGGGACGCTCGTTTTATTTCAAATAAATAATAACGCGCCTCAAGCGCGGTCAGTGTGCCCTTTGCACAATATTACTCAAATAACTCAGACTTCTGGTCGTTGTCACTCCCCAGCATCGCCACGAGGTCCCAGCTTGTCTCTCTCTCTCTCTCTCTCTCTCTCTCTCTCTCTGTCGTGCTCTGGCTTATATCCGGTCTCTCCACGCCAATTACTGAAATCAAACACACGTGTTCGTTATTTACACTTGACCTACTTACACCTCTCTCTGCTCCATCGTCTCTCTCCCGTTACAGACTCTGCCAAACCACGCCCCCCTCGCCACATACCCCCACCGCCCGACTCAGGCCGGGAAGCCATCCAGCCTGCAGCCCCGAACAGAGTGGTCCGAACAGAGGGTGAAATCCCAGGAGGTAATACTGGAGGGTAAGAACAACCCATCTGATGGCCAGACACTCTTTCTCTATGGTGCTGTACATCGTCTCTCTCTTAGAGAGCTTACGACTGATGTACAGCACCGGCCGTTCTTCTCCCTCCACCTCCTGGGACAGGACCGTGCCCAACCCCCTGTCCGACACGTCTGTCTTTAAAATAAAGGGGAGAGAAAAATCAGGAGCATTTATGAGCAGTCCACCACACTGAGCAGCCTTTATCTGGGTGAAAGCCTGCTGACACTGCTCCGTCCACTGGACCCTATCTGGTGCCTCCTTTTTAGTTAAATCAGTCAGCGAGCTAGCAGTGTCCGACAAATTAGGTACAAACCTTCTATAATAACCTGCCAGCCCCAGGAACTGTCTAACCTGTCTAATCTTGGAATAAAGTTGCAACCGCTGCCGTCTTGTCAATTTGGGGACACACCTGTCCATGACCCAAGTGGAAACAAAGATATCTTACTTCCACCCGCCTAATTGCACAGTTCTTCGGATTAGCCATGAGCCCCGCCCTCCTCAGTGTCTTCAGGACCGCTCGCAGATGTTGCATATGTCACTGCCAATCCCCACTGTAGATGATGATATTATCCAGGTAGGTGGCGGCATATGCAGCATGCGGCCGGAGAATTTTGTCCATCAGACGCTGAAAAGTTGCTGGAGCCCCGAACAATCCGAACGGAAGAGTAACAAACTGGTGTAATCCGAACGGCGTTGTGAAAGCGTTGTGTTTTTTCTTTGGTCATGGGAGACAAGGGGATCTGCCAATAACCCTTAGCTAAATCCAGTGTCGAATAAAAGCGAGCAGTGCCTAGTCGATCAAGCAGTTCGTCCACCCTGGGCATTGGATATGAGTCGAATTTCGACACAGCATTCACCTTTCTGTAATCCACACAGAACCGTACTGAGCCGTCCGTTTTAGGAACTTACACTACCGGCTCGCCCAGTCACTGTTGGACTCTTCTATTACTCCCATTTCTAGCATCGCTTCTAACTCTCCTTCTAACTATTTTTTTCTTGTGTTCTGGTAACCTTTACTGCCGGCTGCGAACCACCACGCCCGGCTCAGTCTCAACATGGTGCTGAATGAGATTCGTTCGGCCAGGCATGGGCGAGAACACATCAGCAAAATCTGCTTGTATTGCCTTTATATAAGTGAGCTGCGAGGGCTAGAGGTGGTCTCCTCAAGCATCACTGATTCAGCCTCAGACCATTTTTTAAGCAGGTTGAGGTGATATATTTGATGTGCCCCGCCCCTATCCATTCGGGCTGACATCCATAGAGAAGCTCGAAGGGGGAAAACCCCGTGGAGGCTTGCCCAATTTTTGGCGTCCTCATGTAAACGTGCGGTTAAATCATTCGACCAGTCCATCTGTTTGTGTGTGATAGAAGCTTGTTCGAATTGATTTAATGGCCAATAACTCGTAGAGCTCGGGAACAGTACGTGACATAAACGCCGTGCCCTGATCGGTGAGGATCTCTTTCGGAATCCCCACCGGGAGATTGATTGAAACAGTGCACTCACAACACTTTTAGCGGAAATAGTGCGGAGAGGCACTGCTTCAGGATATCGCGTTGCATATTCCACCAGAAATAATGCAAAGCGATGTCCTCGCGCTGACCGCTCTAATGGCCCGATGAGGTCCATACCAATTTGTTTGAAGGGGACCTGCATTAAAGGTAAGGGGCACAGTGGTGCTTTTGGGTTGGCCGGTGGATTCACCAACTGACATTCACGACCACCTGTGCACACCTTCTCGTGAATGCCCGTCTGTCACGCTGTCAGTCTCTGTTTTCCTGGGTGTCCACTAGTGAGCTGACTTCTCCTTAGGCACTTCACCATAGGCACTATAATTCCTCTAGTCTGGTCCTGTCTTCACAGTAATTGCACTCCAGTTAATCGCAGGGGCAGGCAATCTATTGTCATTAGTCTCCTTATAAATACCTGTCTTTCCCTGTTGTTTGTATGGAGTCCTTACCCTTCATGTACTAATGTTCTCGTCTCCCAAGACCTACCCTTGCCTTCTCGTCCTCCGAGTTCCCTGTCCGTTCCATCCAGTTCCCTCTTTTGTTTTGTTTGTCTCCTTGGACTGTTTGTGTTGGATTACCCTTTTTGTCTAATAAACATACCTGCAATTGGATCTCTCCCTCTCCTCCTGTTTTCCTAGTGCACGATCGTCACAGAAGGACTCCATCCCTTAGATCCAGCGGTATGTTTGATCCAGTTTCCTCCTCAGCCATCAAGCGGGAGAGAAATGGTTTTGAGGGCACTCGCCAAGTTGTGTTCCGTTGAACCAGGGGAGGTCGCTCCAGAGCAAGCAGTCGAGAGGAGGTCCGGCAGCAGCGATCTCCACTGTGGGCTCCCATTGACACGGGGTTCGGTTTGGAGCCGCCATTTCCCCATTATGACCAGAGAGGGGAGAGGAGACGCAAATCGGCTGAGCCAGCGCCGCTGTGCAAGATGGCCGCCAATCCTGTGCTGCCGCACAAAATGGCCGCCAACCCAGCACCATGAGGCAAGATGGCCGCCAGCACAGAGCCAAAGCACAAAGTTGCCACCAGTCCAGCGCCACAGTGCAGGATGGCCGACAGCTCAGCGCCAACACACAAGATGGCCGCCAGTCCAGCGCCATAGCACAAGATGGCTGCCAACCCAGCGCCAAGGGGCAAAACGGACGCCAGCACAGCGCCAAAGCACAAATTGGCCACCAGTCCAGCGCCACCGTGCAGGATGGCCGCCAGCTCAGTGCCAAAGCACAAGATGGCCGCCAGTCTAGCGCCACAGCACAAGATGGCTGCCAACCCAGCACCAGGAGACAAGATGGATGCCAGCATAGCGCCACAGCACAAGGTGGCCACCAGTCCAGCGCCACAGTGCAAGATGTCCGCCAGCTCAGCGCCTACGCCCAAGACGGCAGCAGTAACATTTTTGAATTATTTCTCCAGGCTGTCAAAAATCCTAGAGATTCCCAAGACTGTTCACGTCATGTCTGCGGAGCCAGCACCACTGCACAAGATGGCCGCCAGCCCGGAGCCACTGCAGAGGAAGACAGTTACAGTGGGCTTTCCTGAGTAGAGTCAGATTCCTGTTGATCTTCCAGAGGACGATTCAGGTGCCCGTTGACTTTCCAGAGTTGAGTCAGTTTCCGGTTGACCCTCCAGAGTCGAGTCAGGTGTTCATGGACCCTCCAGAGTCAGGGTTAGTCACCGTCGACCTTCCAGAGTCATGGATAGTTACCGTTGACTCTCTAGAGTCAGGGCTAGTTCCTGTTGACCTTCCAGAGTCGAGTCAAATTCCAGTTGACTGTCCAGAGGCAAGTCAGGCTTCTGTTGACCTTCCAGAGTCGAGTCAAGTGTCCATTGACTTTCCAGAGTTGAGTCAGTTTCCGGTTGACCCTCCAGAGTCTAGTCAGGTGCTCGTGGACCCTCCAGAGTCAGGGTTAATCACCATTGACTTTCCGGAGTCAGGGTTAGTCACCATTGACCTTCCAGAGTCATGGTTAGTCACCTTTGACCTTCCAGAGTCAGAATTAGCTACCAAGGACTTTCCAGAGACAAGGCTAGTCACCGTTGACCTTTTAGAGTCGAGTCAAGTCACTGGTGATCTTCAAGGACAGAGTCAAGTCACTGGTGATCTTCAAGGACAGAGTCAAGTCACTGGTGATCTTCAAGGACTGAGTCAAATCACCAGGGATCTTCATGAACAAATGCAAGTCACCAATAATCTTCATGAGCAGAGTCAAGTCAGCACTGATCTTCTGGAATCCAGTAGAAACACCATAGGATTACCAAAGGTTCGTTCTCCCGTTGGTCTGGCCACACGGATGTGGTGGTCTTCTGCTCCGCCCTGGGGGACTTCGGCCTCGACCACAAGGATGTGGTGGTCTTCTGCTCCGGCCTGGGGGGCTTCCGTCCTGACCACACGGTTGTGGTGGTCTTCTGCTCTGCCCTGGGGGATTCCGGCATCGACCACAAGGACGTGGTGGTCTTCTGCTCCGCCCTGGGGGACTCCAGCCTCGACCACAAGGATGTGGTGGTCTTCTGCTCTGCTCTGGGGGGTTTCCGCCCTGACCATACGGTTGTGGTGGTCTTCTGCTCTGCCCTGGGGGACTCCGGCATCGACCACAAGGACGTGGTGGTCATCTCCGCCCTGGGGGACTCTGGCTTCGACCACAAGGATGTGGTGGTCTTCTGTTCTGCCCTGGGGGGCTTCTGCCTTGACCACATGGTTGTGGTGGTCCTCTGCTCCGCCCTGGTGGGCATCACGTGATGTCCTTCACGGACCTATGTTTTTGTGTTTTTGTTTTCTTTTCTTTTCTTTCTGTCTGTTTTCTTCTTTGGCCTGGTCCTCCGTCCATCTCCCTGATCCTTCGCCGGTCCACCACCCTCTTGGACTGCTTGTTTTGTGTTACACTTCTCTTGTCTCTGTCTTTCCATTTTACCTGGTTGTCTTGTCTCTGTCTCCCCATTCTATCTGGTTGTTTTGTCTCTGTTTCCCCATTCTACCTGGGTGTGTTGTCTCTGTTTCCCCATTCTACCTGGTTCTCCTGTCTCTGTTTTCCCTTTCTACTTGGTTCTCCTGACTCTGTGTACTATGTTTTCTGGCCCTCCATCCCTCCCCCTAGTCCTCCGCCACTCCACCTCCCTCCTAGCTTCTTTATCGGTTGGGTTTCCCTGGGTTTCAGGTGGAGCATCTGCAGGCTGCTCCGTGGAGGAGGGGGTAATGTCACGCTGTCAAGTCTCTGTTTTCCTGGGTGTCCACTAGTGAGCTCACTTCTCCTTAGGCACCTCACCATAGGCACCATAATTCCTCTAGTCTGGTCCTGTCTTCACAGTAATTGCACTCCAGTTAATCGCAAAGGTGCAGGCAATCTATTGTCATTAGTCTCCTTATAAATACCTGTCTTTCCCTGTTGTTTGTATGGAGTCCTTACCCTTCGTGTACTAATGTTTCGTCTCTCCCGAGACCTACCCTTGCCTTCTCATCCTCCGAGTTCCCTGTCCATTCCATCCAGTTCCCTCTTTTGTTTTGTTTGTCTCCTTGGATTGTTTGTGTTGGATTACCCTTTTTGTCTAATAAACATACCTGCAATTGGATCGCTCCCTCTCCTCGTGTTTCCCTAGTGCACGATCGTCACATCGGCCAAAAGAAACGGGCCATGAGATGGTTTAGTGTAGCCGTTTGCCCTAAATGCCTGGCCATTGGATTACAATGAGCCGCCGGGAAAAGCATTTCCAGACGATTTCTAGGTATCAGTAACTGGGTTGTATCCTGCTTTGTCTGTGCGTCTTGGGTCACCCGATACAACTTATCTTTTAAAATTGAAAAATAAGGATAGGAGAGCGGTTGATCAGGGTGAAGAAGCTGCCCGTCGATAGAACAAACCTGATCAAAGGCATTTTTCAGCGTTTCATACCGGGACTGTTCCAGGGGAAAATCATAGCGCTCAAGAAGGATGTTCCGCTCCAGAGCACTCTGTTCCCCTGAAACAGGCTCCGGATGTTCCGGTTCAGCCTCTCCCAACTGTGCAACCGCTATTCTAGCCTTCTCTCTTTTCCCCCAAAAGGCATCCGAACATAAATACCCCAATAATTTATTAAACAAGGGCCAATTAGTACCCAAAATTATTGGATGCCGGAGGTGCGGATTAACTGCCACCTCTATTCTATGCTTTTCTCCCCTGAATTGAATATCCACAGGCAAAATAGGATAATTCACCACTTCCCCGTGTACACACCGGACCTTAACCATGCGGCTATTATCCAATGCCCTCGGATGGATCAGACTTTGATGGATGGAGGATTGGTTACATCCTGAATCCACCAAAGCCTGATATGTACCCCCCTTGATACTCACTGGTATTTGGTAAAGGCCAGCTTGATCGAGGGCAGCCTGTTGCATGTCGGGGACCCGGATCAATGTACGTGATATTAAAATAAAGCAGTAGTGCAAGTAGAATGCAATATCACTTGAGACGCAAACATCCACAGGCAAATGAAAGGCGCTTCCCAAAGCTGCCCACTGTAGCGAGACCTTATCTCTTTCTTCCCGGGACATCTGTGCCATCGGAGAGGGTTTTTTTCTGCCACAGGCTGCACTCCAGACTAACCCCACATCATGACGTTACAGTATTTAAATAAAAATTGAAAAAATTCAATTCAAGTTTATTATTTGTATAGCACTTTTTACAATACAAATCGTTACAAAGCAACTTTACAGAATTTTTTTTCTACAATATTTAGTAGTAGCTTATGGTGGTGACTGTCAGTTTGTGCACGTTTGACAGGATTTTTAGAAAAAATTAATACAAGACGTAGTCAGCTAGACGATGAACATTATTAATATTATTAATTAATAATTATTATATGATGCAGTCACACATGTAGTAATGATTGTTAGTTCTGTTTGTTGATTCAGGGTTAGCATCATCTGAGGTCCTCTGATGGTCAGCATCATCTCTTCTCAGGTGGTCTGGATCCAGAATGGAGCTTGTGTAAATCCTAGCAAAACATAGAAACAAAATAGAGACATCATTAGCATAGCTGCTGATCCATTAAACTAAAATTAGTTTAACCCAAGCTAATGAATAAAAATGCACATTTGATCAGATGCAACTTCACTCACAATGTAAGAGATAACATTATTCGAATGCTTGGAAGAGATGGGTTTTTAATCTAGATTTAAACAGAGAGAGTCTGTCTAAACCCCGAACATTATCAGGAAGGCTATTCCAGAGTTTGGGAGCCAAATGTGTAAAAGCTCTACCTCCTTTAGTGGACTTTGCTATCCTAGGAACTACCAAAAGTCCAGCGTTTTGTGACCTTAGGGTGCTTGATGGGTTGTAGCGTGGTAGAAGGCTAGTTAGGTACGCAGGAGCTAAACCATTTAGGGCCTTATAGGTAAGTAATGATAATTTGTAACTGATACAGAACTTAATAGGTAGCCAGTGCAGAGACTGTAAAATTGGGGTAATATGATCATATTTTCTTGACCTGGTAAGGACTCTAGCTGCTGCATTTTGGACTACCTGTAGCTTGTTTATTGACGAAGCAGGACAACCACCTAGAAGTGCATTACAATAGTCCAGTCTAGAGGTCATTCTGCATCAGAAACAGATAACATGTTTCGTAGCTTGGCAATGTTTCTAAGATGGAAGAATGCAGTTTTTGTAACATTGGAAATATGATTTTCAAAAGACAAATTGCTGTCTAATATAACACCCAGATTTCTGTCTATAGAGGAAGTAACAGTACATCCGTGTAGTTGCAGATTGTAATCTACAAGATCCTGTGTAGTGTTTTTTGGTCCAATAATTAATATCTCTGTCTTATCTGAATTTAATTGGAGAAAATTATTTGTCATCCAATCTTTTACATTTTTAACACTCTGTTAGCTTAGATAATTGAGAAGTTTCATCTGGTCTCGTTGAGATATATAGCGTATCTATATATTTTATATATTTTAGATATATAGTATCATCAGCATATCAGTGGAAGCCAATTCCGTATTTTCTAATAATATTACCAAGGGGCAACATGTATATTGAAAATAGAAGGGGACCTAGGATGGATCCTTGTGGCACTCCATATTTTACTGATGATAAATGAGATGACACCCCATTTAAGTAAACAAAATGGTAGCGATCGGACAGGTAGGATCTAGGGATGGGCATTCGATAAAATTTTCGTAGTCGATCGTCGGGAGAATTAACGATCGACTATCGATTAATCATTAATATTTTTATAGCTAATATAATTAATTATTAAATTTTTATAATTCAAAAATGCAATGAATACAAAAACACAGCGTGTTTTTCCACGGTGAGACCTTTATTACAAGATCAACTTGTGGCAGACAGTTACGTTCCGGCAAACCGAACATATATGCGCGTGCATATACGGTGCTATAAAGCAGCGGAACCTGCAGCTGCGAGCCGGCATTCTTAAACAGAGACCTCATTCGTTCCAAAATAATAATAATCAAAGTATCATGTTAAACAATAACTTAAAAAAAAAACATAATACTTAGATCTGACAGGTTTTGTCAAAATGTAACAAAACTTTCCAAGCCAGAAAAAAAGATTTTAGCCTTCCTAACAATAAGGCTAACTTAACAAATTATGCTATTTAAACCTCGTGAAAAATAACTAACTTTAGTAACTAGCATACAACTTCTGCACGAGTCTACTGATTTTTGTTTAGAAATAGAAGCATGTTGACATGATCTGGGGTCAGACGCGACCGCAACCTGGTGACCGTCAGTCCAGCCGCCGAAAACACCCGCTCTGAGGGAACTGATGTTGCCGGGATGCACAGGTACCTCCGCGCTAACTTGGCCAGCCCGGGGAACCTTATTCCGTTCACTTTCCACCAGTCTGTAGGTGTGCAATTCAGGGGTGGGGGAGTCTCCCTCAGAAAATTCTGAAGTTCTGCTTCGATGCCAGCCTCGCATTGAGTGGTATAGTGATCCCCAAGGAGTTGTGCCATAGCAGATGACTGGGAGGTCGCGACTTCAGTGTTTGCGCTCCCCTCGTCCATGTCAGAGAACGCAGCCTCGTCTCCCCCAGCCTGTTGGATAGCCGCCCTATCGGTTCCCACCGCCTCTCCCAGTTCAACCAGTTTCACATTAGCAGCCAGTCTCTGTGTTGGTGTAAGAAAGCCCAGGTGTTTGTGACGAGGGTCCAGCATTGATGAGATCATGGGGGCGAATGACACAAGCTCACCAGACTCAATCTGTATAAATATATGATGGGGAATCAACGTTGTATTTTTTTATTGTTTATTTTATGAATTAAAATAAATATTAAAATGAATATTTTTATGGAGTAACAGTTTTATTATTTGAGGGGCTTACTGCTTAAATATAAAAAGGTAACATGCAGATAACAGGAAGGTATCCATGTACTTATGTATATGTAAACTAAGACAAACAGTTTAGCTTACATTCATTCGTTGGATGAGAGATGAACGCACTTTTGTCTTGAATTCGATGAGTCTGGGCCCGTCTCCTTCACTGCGCATGAGGTGGATATTGATGAGGCCGAAGGTGATGGGATAAGTGTTCGAGATGGAGACGTCTTTCTCTGCAGACATAACCGTGGTGGCACATTTAAGTGCTGACAGCATTGGCTGTGTGTCCTCCATCAGCTGCCAGTACTCATCCTTCAACTCCAGGATCCTGGCATCTTGAAGCTTGGTCACGGTTCGGTCCGACAGCACAGCAACAACAGCCCACCGCTGCTCCACCAGCCGATCAAACATCTCGCACACGGAGTTCCACCGTGTTTTACACGACTGGGTAAGCCGGTGAGTTGCGAGGCCCATTTGCTCCTGTTTCTTTTGCAGTGCTTTGGTTGCTGTAGTGCTGTGATTAAAGTGGCTAACGAGTTTACTAGCCGCTGATATTACCCGATAAAGATACAGTGCAAATCCGTCATTTATGGCCAACTGGAGGGTGTGTGCAAGGCAGGCAACGGAAATCCAGGGCACTCTGGTGGGACTGTTGGCAGCTACAATATTAGCCGCGTTGTCATGAACGCACGCAATAACTCGGCCTTGAAGTCCCCACTGCTCTACAGCTCCATTAATTTTCTCAGCGAGGTGGTCAGCTGTATGCCGGCCTGGCAGGCTTTCTGTGAGCAGGACCGCTGAGTTCATTTGCCAGTCATCACTGATATAGTGGCAGGTTATGGTGATGTAGCTCTCAGCTGTTAAAGCGGTCCAGCAGTCTGTAGTTAGAGCAACTCTCTCAGCTTTGCTCAGTTCTTTTAACAGCTGCTGCTTTCGTTCTTCATAGTGAGTTTCTACCAATCTGGTGATGGTACGTCGTGATGGAATTTGATATGCTGGTTCCAATAAATGTATCAGTTCTTGAAAACCATTGCCCTCAACAATACTTAAGGGCAGAATATCCATCTCAATGAACTTGCAGATCCCTTGGGTAATTTTCTCTGCTTGTTGTGCATCACAGCTCCGAGTCCGTGCTAACGCCGACTTGATGCTAGGTTGAGACTGAGAGCAGGATGCACCGCCACTGACATTAACAAGTGACGGATGCACTTTGTTTAAGTGGTACATCATTTGAGTCGTGGCCGTGTTGTACTTATACACGGCATCGCAATGTTTGCAGTGAACTGTTTCGTTTTTTAAATCAAAATGGTCACACGCCACACTTCGCCGTGACCTCTTCATGATTATTCTTTTGAAATCAAAACGGAAGATCACAGATAACCGCGTAGGGTGTCAAATATTGCACCCTGGTGGTAAAATATTTAATTGCTGCCACACAGTGAAATTCATTTAATTAATTCAAGACTCACACTACGCAACGCAGCCTGCGTTAGATTAAAAAAAAAATGCATTAGATTAATCGATAACAAATTAACGTGATCGAAGAAATTCTTAACGATCGATTATCGATCGTCGATTAATCATGCCCATCCCTAGTAGGATCTAAACCATCTTAGAGCCTGCCCTTGAATACCTGTATAGTTTTGTAGTCTATCTATGAGTATGTCATGATCTATGTTGTCGAACGCAGCACTAAGATCAAGTAAGACTAGAAAAAAGAAATTATCGCAGCTGGAAAAATTATCGAGCTAATTTTTTTTTATTGTGCGATTAATTGATTTATCGACTATCGTGACAGGCCTAGCACTCAACAGCTATGACTGTGATTGGCTCACACAAAAGCACACAGAAGCATTTGAAAGGCGCGTCTATCATTGGATCTGTCTATGTGCAGATACTTTATATTAGGAGTCCACTTAGTGCAGCTTTCAAATGCTCCTGTGTGCTCATTTAAAATTTCAGTAGCGACTGGTATCATGGTTGGTACTTTTGACAAAACTACTGCTTAGTAAAAATTGATAATACTTAATATTACAGCAATGATTATGGCAGGGCAGCTTACTTATAAATAATATAGGCTATCTGGAGTTAGCTGTGTTTTAAAGTCCCTTCTAAGAAACATAGCTATCTGAGGATTGGTGATTGCTGACCTTCTTTGGGGTTTTAGTAGCAGTCTTGAGCCCTTGTCTGGAGAGTGCTGTCTCCCTTTTAGGGCTTTAAGCAGACAGCCCAGTGCTGGTGGTCTTGGCGATTTAGCTACGCATTTCTTCCTTTTTTGGGGCCTTTAATTAACGATCTCCTTGAGCTCCTACCTAGAGGATTTCTAGTTTAGCCTCTTCAGTGGTCTTGTGTATCCAGGCTAATATAGCTCACGTGGCATATCTATCTGATGATAGCTATGCTCTTAACTGGAGATCGATCTCCCGATTTCCATGGTTGGCCAAAAGGGAACGAGACACTGTGTCCTCTTGCCATGCCTGTGGGCCTGCCTGTTACATGTCTCCTTCAGATAACTAAGTTGGTAACGTCTTCAGTGGGACCACTTTTATACTTCCAGATGACCACTCATGATGTCACAGACTGTTGGACAGTGTTTTCTCTACTTCCTGTTGGCCTTCTGTAGCTAATCGTAGCTCCATGTAGCTGTTTTTATTTTTTTCTCTAGAATCTTTATCTTGCTATCACTCTCTGTTTTTTAAAGTGATAAAATATAACTTAATTCACACCATATTTCTGATATTATCGATCTATCTTATCAGATTAATTTTGATCGTTCACTTTTATTTTATATATGTGAGTGCAGTACACCTGCAAAGCGTTAGCACTCGTTAGCTCATCATTAGCTTGTCATTAGTGTTTTCATTCGAACCTATCGCTGTTTTCTTTTCTCGCAAGTTCATTAAACAACTGTGGTAAGAATATTTCATCAAGCACGGTGAGTAATGGCTTCTCCTGCTATTGTTATTTGGATCTCTTGCCACATGTACAGTTTATCTATCTCTGTCACAGATGAGGGATTCACATGTGATAAATGCAGGGAAATATTTAGGCTGACAGAGAAGATTTCAGAATTAGAGACATGCATCCAGGACAGTATGAATGTTAGGTCTCTAGATACGGCTTTGGATGCGTCTAGCTCAGGGATTCCTGTACATTGTCCGGTTCCGGCAACAGAGACCCTGGAGCAGGGCAACTGGGTGACAGTGAGGCAGCGTAGTCGTGGGTCAAAACACCGCTCTTCTGTTCCGATCAAAACATTAAACATGTTCTCCCCACTCAGTGATGCAACCACTGAGAAACCTGATGAAAGTGCTCTAGTTATTGGTGATTCTATTGTACGGAACGTGAATATAGAGACACCAACCACCATAGTCAAATGTTTACTGGGAGCCAGAGTGCCTGAAATCTTGGCAAATTTAAAAGTGCTGGCTAATGCTAAACGTAAATACAGTAAGATTGTTATTCATGCTGGCGCTAATGATTTTCGACTTCGCCAGTCGGAGATCACTAAAAATTACATTAAAGAGGTGTGTGAACTTTCAAGCACGATGTCAAAGTCAAAGTCACCTTTATTTATATAGCGCTTTAAACAAAATACATTGCGTCAAAGCAGCTGAACAACATTCATTTGGAAAACAGTGTCTCAATAATGCAAAATGATAGTTAAAGGCAGTTCATAATTGAATTCAGTTATTTCATCTCTGTTCAGTTTAAATAGTGTCTGTGCATTTGCAATCAAGTCAATGATATCGCTGTAGATGAAGTGACCCCAACTAAGCAAGCCAGAGGCGACAGCAGCAAGGAACCGAAACTCCATCGGTGACAGAATGGAGAAAAAAATGGGAGAAACCAGGCTCAGTTGGGGGGCCAGTTCTCCTCTGACCAGAAGAAACCAGTATTTCAATTCCAGGCTGCAGCAAAGTAAGATTATGCAGAAGAATCTGTATCTGGGGCTCTAGTTGTCCTGGTCTCCGCTGCCTTTCAGGGCAGTAGAGGTCCTTTCTAGGTGCTGATCCACCATCTGGTCTGGATACGTACTGGATTCGGGTGACTGCAGTGATCCTCTGATCACGACACAGACTGGATCTGGTGGCCACAGTGACCTCGGAACAAGAGAGAAACAGACAAATATTAGTGTAGATGCCATTCTTCTAATGATGTAGCAAGTACATAGGGTGTTGTGGGAAGTGTTTCCGGTTCACCTAATTAATGCAGCCTAAAAATCCTTTAACTGATTTGGATATTAAAAGCATTTTAGTATGTTATGTGTATGCCAGGTTAAAGAGATGGGTCTTTAATCTAGATTTAAACTGCAAGAATGTGTCTGCCTCCAATGTTAGGTAGGTTATTCCAGAGTTTAGGCGCCAAATAGGAAAAGGATCTGCCGCCCGCAGTTGATTTTGATATTCTAGGTATTGTCAAATTGCCTGAGTTTTGAGAACGTAGCGGACGTAGAGCAGTATAATGTAATAAAGGAGCTCATTCAAATTCTGAGGTGCTAAACCATTCAGGGCTTCATAAGTAATAAGCAATATTTTAAAATCTATATGATGTTTGATAGGGAGCCAGTGCAGCAATGACAGGACCAGGCTAATATGGTCATACTTCCTGGTTCTAGTAAGAACTCTTGCTGCTGCATTTTGGACTAGCTGTAGTTTGTTTACTAAGCGTGCAGAACAACCACCCAATAAAGCATTACAATAATCTAACCTTGAGGTCATAAATGCATGGATTAACATTTCTGCATTTGACATTGAGAGCATAGGCCGTAATTTAGATATATTTTTGAGATGGAAAAATGCAGTTTTACAAATGCTAGAAACATGGCTTTCTAAGGAAAGATTGCGATCAAATAGCACACCTAGGTTCCTAACTGATGACCAGCACTTTTAAATTTGCCAAGATGTCAGGCGCTCTGGCTCCCGGTAAACATTTGACTATGGTGGCTGGTGTCTCTATATTCACGTTCCGTACAATAGAATCACCAATAACTAGAGCACTTTCATCAGGTTTCTCAGTGGGTGCATCACTGAGTGGGGAGAACCTGTTTAATGTTTTGATCGGAACAGAAGAGTGGTGTTTTGACCCACGAATACGCTGCCTCACTGTCACCCAGTTGCCCTGCTGCAGGGGCTCTGCTGGAACCGGACAATGTACAGGAATCCCTGAGCTAGACGCATCCAAAGCCGTATCTAGAGCCATAACATTCTTACTGTCCTCAATTAAAGTTTGGATTCGTGTCTCTAATTCTGAAAGCTTCTCTGTCAGCCTAACTATTTCCCTGCATTTATCATATGTGAATCCCTCATCAGCGACAGAGATAGATAAACTGTAAATGTGGCAAGAGGTGCAAATAACAATAACAGGAGAAGCCATTTCTCACAGTGCTTGAGGAAATATTCTTACTGCAGTTGTTTGATGAACTTGTGAAAAACTGGAGCGATAGAGAGGAGAAAAGAAAAGGCTAATGACAAGCTAACGAGTGCTAACGCTTTGCAGGTGTACTGCATTCACAGAAAAGTGAACGATCAAAGTTAATCTGATAAGATTGATTGATAATATCAGAAATATGTGAATTAAGTTATATTTTACCACTTTAAAAAAAAAAAAAAAAAAAAAACACTGATCGTAAGATAAAGATTCTAGAGAAAAAATAAAATGAAAACAGCTACACGGAGCTACGATTAGCTACAGAAGGCCAACAGGAAGTAGAGAAAACACTGTCCAACAGCGACACCCGATGTCAGACGCTGTAATATGCTCTGGTCCCCTCCCTGCTTACCGTGGTGACGAGATGCATAGCAGATTGTCATCACTCAATGGCTGGATGTCTAAGTGGTGCCCACAGAATAACATAGGTTTCATAGACAATTGGACAAGCTTTTGGGGCAGACCTGACCTGTTGAAAAGAGATGGTCTTCATCCCTCTTGGGGTGGCGCCACTCTTCTCTCAAGAAATATGGCAAATAGTCTTAGTGTTTATACTTGACTAACTGGGGCCCAAGTCAGGAAGCAGACAGACTGGCTAAACTGACCAACTGCTAGCTGCCTCACGTCACAGAGGTCAGCTATTTCTTAGCACATAGAGACTCTTTCACCTAGATATCACACTATAGAGACTTGTGTCTGTTCCCCTAACTAGAAATACAAAAAACGTCCAAACCTAGTTAAGATTAACAACTTAATTGAGGTTCAACAAATAAAAAACAGATGCAATATGAATAAACAAATGATAAAGTTTGGCTTATTGAATATCAGATCCCTTTCTACGAAAACACTTTTTATAAATAATATGATCACTGATCATAAACTAGATGTGCTCTGTTTGACAGAAACCTGGCTAAAACCTGATTACATTATTTTAAATGAGTCCACCCCCCAAGATTACTGTTATAAACATTTGCCACGTCTAAAAGGCAAAGGGGGAGGTGTTGCTATGCAGAGATATTTTGTATTGCTTGGCAGGAAAGTAACCTATCCTACAGAAAAGCATTAAAAACTGCTAGATCCGATTACTTTTCTTTTCTTTTAGAAGAAAACAAACATAACCCCAGGTATTTATTCAATACAGTAGCTAAATTAACGAAAAATAAAGCCTCAACAAGTGTTGACGTTTCCCAACATCACAGCAGTAATGAATTTATGAACTACTTTACTTCTAAAATCGATACTATTAAATTTAAATTAAATTTAATTAAATTTACTATTAGAGATAAAATTGCAACCATTCAGCCGTCATCTACAGCATTGCATCAGACAGGATCAAAAAATATATCCAAAAAACAGCCTTTGCTCTCAATGTCAAATGCAGAAATGTTAATCCATGCATTTATGACCTTAAGGTTAGATTATTGTAATGCTTTATTGGGTGGTTGTTCTGCACGCTTAGTAAACAAACTACAGCTAGTCCAAAATGCAGCAGCAAGAGTTATTACTAGAACCAGGAAGTATGACCATATTAGCCCGGTCCTGTCAACACTGCACTGGCTCCATATCAAACATCGTATAGATTTTAAAATATTGCTTATTACTTATAAAGCCCTGAATGGTTTAGCACCTCAGTATTTGAATGAGCTCCTTTTACATTATACTCCTCTACGTCCGCTACGTTCTCAAAACTCAGGCAATTTGATAATACCTAGAATATCAAAAATCAACTGCGGGCGGCAGATCCTTTTCCTATTTGGTGCCTAAACTCTGGAATAACCTGCCTAACATTGTTCGGGAGGCAGACACACTCTTGCAGTTTAAATCTAGTTTAAAGACCCATCTCTTTAACTTGGCTTACACATAACATACTAATATGCTTTTAATATCCAAATTTTTTTTAGGCTGCATTACTTAAGTAAACCGGAACTGGGAACACTTCCCATAACGCCCGATGTACTTGCTACATCATTAGAAGAATGGCATCTACGCTAATATTAGTCTGTTTCTCTCTTATTCCGAGGTCAACGGTAGCCACCAGATCCAGTCTGTATCCAGATCAGAGGGTCACTGCAGTCACCCGGATCCAGTACGTATCCAGACCAGATGGTGAATCAGCACCTAGAAAGGACCTCTACATCCCCGAAAGACAGCGGAGACCAGGACAACTAGAGCCCCAGATACAGATCCCCTGTAAAGACCTTGTCTCAGATGACCACCAGGACAAGAACACAGGAAACAGATGATTCTTCTGCACAATCTGACTTTGCTTCAGCCTGGAATTGAACTACTGGTTTTGTCTGGTTAGAGGAGAACTGTCCCCCCCAACTGAGCCTGGTTTCTCCCAAGGTTTTTTTTTCTCCATTCTGTCGCCTCTGGCTTGCTTAGTTGGGGTCACTTCATCTACAGCGATATCGTTGACTTGATTGCAAATAAATGCACAGACACTATTTAAACTGAACAGACATGACATCACTGAATTCAATGATGAACTGCCTTTAACTGTCATTTTGCATTATTTACACACTTTTTTGCTAATGAATGTTGTTCAGTTGCTTTGACGTAATGTATTTTGTTTAAAGCACTATATAAATAAAGGTCACTTGACTTAATTCTACTATAATATACTACCATACTAACAATATACAATGCGCTAGCAGCAAAACGACGGTGCGTCGTGCGCCTTCACACAGAGTTTACAGTTTGTCAAATACAGGTGTGCTGTGCATCCAATGAGATGAATTGACAAAATACAGATTGCTTGATGGAGAGCGAAACTCTGAAGATCCCTGTCAGTGTTCAGTGACTGAAAATGTGCTAGTCTTATAAATAGCCTTGAACACACACACTGGCGAGTAAAATCTAATAATTTATTACCCAATGGCTAGCGATTAATTACTAACGACATAATTTAGTTGCCCAGATTAAAATTGTATCGCATATGCAAGAGATTTACTTGCAATGTAGAGGGTTGCACATGCTTCAGACACCCACTCATGCTGGCAGCATTCCCCAAAGTGTCCACTAGAGTACCCAATATCTTGTGACCTCTCGGGGAACCTTGGTTGAATGCATAACCCAAGATGTTTTTCCTTGAAGTTAAAATTAATTTTAATCTTGTGTTTGTAGGTAGGCATTGCAGCGTGTCAGATTGCACGAGCGTTTGGCCTTAAAGTTCTGGGTACAGCAGGGACATCTGAGGGTATGCAGCTGGTGCTCAGCAGTGGAGCTCATCTTGCGTTCAACCACAGAGAAAAATACTATTTGGATAAAATTAAGGTTTAACTCTTTCTTATATTTTTATAGGATTTACATGACTTAAAAAATAAATAAATAAATATATAATAATATATATATATATATATATATATATATATATATATATTCCATTCAAGAGTCAAACGTTTTTTTGGTAACTTTTTTGGTTAATGCATTAACTAAAATTAACTAACAATGTTCAATATCAGTTTTATATTGTTTATTACCTTTGTTAAGAATATTTAATATAAATCTCATTGTTAAAGGGTTAGTTCACCCAAAAAAGAAAATTCTGTCATTAATTACTCACCCTCATGTTGTTCCCAACCCATAAGACCTTTGTTCACATTTGGGACACAAAAAATCTGAGATCTTCGATCCTCCATAGACAGCAATGCAACTACAATGTTCCCAGGTCCAGACACGTAGCCAGGACATAAAATAGTCCATGTGGCATCAGTGGTTCAACTGTAATTTTATGAAGCAATGAGAATACGTTTTGTGTGCAAAGAAAACAAAAATAACAATTTATTCAAAAAATTTTCACCCCAAGTTACCGTTTTCCACAATTTAGGAGAGTATCCACTAGGGCTGCAACTAACGATTATTTTGATAATCGATTAATCTGTCGATTATTTTTACGATTAATCGGTTTATGTACTTATATTTTAGTTTTTTCCATTTTTTCCCCAAGTAAATTATTAATAAAGGGTCTTTATCATTCAGCATAGATTTTTAAGAGATTTTAACCATTTTGCATTGTCATATCCTCATCAAAAATATACCTGGAGTTGTTTTATGTTAGTAATCCTTTGTCGAACTCTTCTGCAATCAAAACACTGATCCATACTCTAGCAAAATTCACAAGGAGATTTCAAATATTGTTTTCACCATGGCAGTCCTTAGAGCTCCTAAAGTAGTTTAACATCCCAAACAAAGCTTAAGGAATCTTTGAGAACATATGTTCACGAAGTATAAGGATAAAACAGAATAAAATTGCAGTGCATTGTATTTTATTATTTACTGGGAAAAAGCTTTATAGCTTATGCTGTGAAATTGTAAACAATCCTTCGAAAAAAAGTGCCAATGGCATGAAACCTGAATGGAACTCACAATTTAAAGTAAAATCCATCAGAAGGTTGTCCAGAAAAAAAAAAATGGGACACACACAAAAAAAAAAACCTCTCTCATTCAGTCATAATTATGTTGCAAGTCTGAATTATGAACTGGTAAACGACAAACTGATCACATAACATTTTGTAAAGCTTTAAATGTTAACTGTTAAAAAGCAATGTTATCAGCTTTTACGACTAAACATTTGCAAACAACCTTGTACTGGAGAATCTGCACAAATAAAATTCTTATGGGCCGTTCACATATCGCACCTAAAAACGCGTGGAAAACGCTAGTCGCGTCGCTTTCTCCTTCTTTCCAAAGCGCTCGGGCAGAAGCGCCCCTGAGGCGTCTGCCTTTGCTAAGCAACCATGACGTGCTCTCTCCATGACGTGCCCTCTCCATGAAGACCCGGAAATTTCAGCAAAGGACAAATGGATGCGGTTTGGACGCGCCTGGAAAAACGGGCGCATCGCACCGCGTGCGTGTCGCGAACGCGTCGCTTCCATTATGAGAGTGCATACTGCGCGCCTACATAGGAAATAACGAACTTGAGCACGCAAAAGACACGATATGTGAACGGCCCCTTAAACAGTTCAGTAGTGCAGAGTTTACAGGTTACTCTTCATTTTAAAGGCTCAAAGTAAAGTACTCCCACTTCCCGCTGAATGCTGCAGAGACGCTGTTCGGGAAGCACGTGACATAAAACGAGGCCAGCTATTGGCTATTCGCTACTTCACCTGCTGTACTGGCTGAGTAAAACCTCCGGTGGCTCATTACTGCCACACTTTGGTCACCGCAGATTTGAAATATGCACGAAATGAGCCGCTTATGGCAAATAAAATTTATTTAGCGACGAATCGATTACTAAATTAGTTGACAACTATTTTAATAATCGATTTTAATCGATTAAATCGATTCGTTGTTTCAGCTCTAGTATCCACTGAACTTCAGGATGAACAAAGGTTTTGCGGGTTTGAAACATGAGGGTGAGTAATTAAAGGGTTAGTTCACCCATTTTACTCACCCTTGATACATTCTAGGTGTATATGACTTTCTTCTTTCAGACAAATCCAGTCTGCGTTATATTAAAAATTGTTTTTGATCCTTTTAGCTCTATCATTGCAATCAGCGGGTGTTGAAAAAAAGCGCCCTTCTATTAAAAAAAAAAAAAAAAAAAAAATGTGTCACACAGGCTCTGGGTGGTGAACAAAGGCAAATCAATGCATTTTTGTAATTAAAAATATCCATATTCGAAACGTAATAATCATTTGAATCTAGCTTGCAATTTATCTTCCTTCATCAACTAAATCATCAACTAAAAATTGCCTCATTAGCTCCACCCAATCAACTTTGCTCCATTTGACTAAATCTGGGCAGAGAGTATGTCTGTCGCGTCATCAATTAACACCAGTAACCCAGTGCCAATGGAAGCCATGCATGCTCATGCCATCACACTGCTCCACCATGTTTCACAGATGATGTTGTATGCTTTGTATCACGAGCTGTTCGTGAGCCTTCTCCATACTTTTTATCTTCCCATCAATCTGGTACAGGTTGATCTTAATTTTGGCTGTCCAAAGAATGCATTTTCAGAAATGGTCTGGATTTTTAAAATGTTTTTTGGCAAAGTCTAATCTGTCTTCAATTGCACCTTGTGGTGAACCCTCTTTATTTGCTCTTGTGAAGTCTTCTCTTGATTGTAGACTTTGACAGTGACATGCCTACTTTCTGGAAGGTTTCTTCACTTGGCTGGATGTTTTTTTGTTTTGTTTTTACCATAAGGAGGATTCTCAGATCATCCACCAATGATGTGCTCTGTGGATGTCCAGGCTTTCTTATGTTTCTGAGCTCACTAGTGTGTTCTTTTTTCTCAGAATGTACCAAACTGTTGATTTGGCCAGTCCTAATATTCCTGCTATCCCTCTGATACATTTGTTTTGTTTTTGAAGCAATTATTTGTTTTTAACAATTATCTGTTTCACTTGTATGAAGAGATCCTTTGACCGTATGGTCTGGGTTCACAGCAACAGCTTCTAAATGCAAATGGCACACTTAGAATCAACGGCGAACATTTTACCTGCTTAACTGATGTAGAAATAACAAAAGAATAGCCCACACCTGTCCATGAAACAGCTTTGGAGTTAATTGTCTAAATAATTATGGTCCCCTGAAAAAGGGGTGTGGTACATACTAAATTACTGATTATCCCTTATAAATGCTAACTTACATCCCCATGAGAAACAATTACCATCCAAATAGTACTTAAAGGAGTGGTTGATTGCGATCTCACTTTAACATTAGTTAGTTTGTAATGTTGCTGTTTGAACAGAAACATTATCTGCAAAGTTGCAGCGCTGACAGCTCAGTGCAAACGAAGATATCTTCTTTTAAAATTCTGGCAGTTTAATGTCTACAAAAACGGCTTGTAAGGGACTACAACGAGTTTCTTCCTGGGCCCATTGCGTCCCGGGGACAACAAAGGGGGTGAGGCCATGTTCCGCTGTTCTGTTCTGCTGCTTTAGAGAAGAGGAAGAGGGGTGCACATAAAAAATTGTGCATGAATCACGATTCTGTTTTCTAATGGATTCACAAGTTTTAAAACCTATGTTTTAAAGCAGCGGTTCTTAATACTGTTCCTCGTGTCACCCTGCACTGCACTGCATCTCTCTCTCTCTCTCCCTCATTCAGATCTTCAGATCAGCTCCAGCAAACTGTTCCATTTAGATACTTATTTTCACAAAGCAATGAGAAGCGTTATAAAAAAAAACCTTATTCCAAAAAAGTTGGGAAACTGTGCAAATTGTGAATAAAAACAGAATGCAATGATGTGGATGTTTCAAATGTAAATATTTTATTCAGAATACAACATAGACGACTTATTAAATGTTTAAACTGAGAAAATGTATACTTTTAAGGGAAAAATAAGTTGATTTTAAATTTCATGGCATCAACACATCTCAAAAAAGTTGGGAAAAGGCCATGTTTACCACTGTGTGGCATTCCCTCTTCTTTTTATAACAAATATTAATTATTAATGCCAATGTCTGGGGACTGAAGAGACAAGTTGCTCAAGTGTTGGGATAGGAATGTTGTCCCATTCTTGTCTAAAACAGGCTTCAAGCCGCCCAACTGTCTGAAGTCTTCTTTGTCAAATCTTCCTCTTTATGATGCACCAAATGTTTTCTATGGGTGAAAGATCTGGACTGCAGGCTGGCCATTTCAGTAACCGGATCTTTCTTCTACGGAGCATTGATGTTGTAATTGATGCAGTGTTGGTCTGGCATTGTCATGTTGGAAAATGCAATGTCTTCCCTGAAAGAGATGTTGCTGGATGGGAGCATATGTTGTTCTAGAATTGGATATACCTTTCAGCATTGATAGTGCCTTTCCAGATGTGTAAGCTGCCCATTCCACTTGCACTCATGCAACCCCATGCCATCAGAGATACAGGCTTCTGAACTGAGTGTTGATAACAACTTGGGTTGTGCTTGTCCTCTTTAGTCCAGATGACATGCCGTCCCAGTTTTCCAAAAAGAACTTCAAATTTTGATTCGTCTGACCACAGAACAGTTTTCCACTTTGCCACAGTCCATTTTAAATGAGCCTTGGTCCAGACAAAATGCCTGCGCTTCTGGATCATGTTTAGATATGGTTTCTTTTATGACCTATAGAGTTTTAGCCAACAACATACCATTAAGAGCCATGCTTGCACAGCTCCTGCATGATCCTCTTCTTTAATATTTTCTGCGTCTCAATCGGGCTCAAATTGATAAGAAATATAGAAGTCGTCATTGTTTACAATACAACTGAGTGCACACTGAGCTTGAGGGGCATGATGTTCAGATGGGCTTGAGGCGGTTTAGCAAATCACAGCACACTGAGCCAGCTGACCAATCTTAGCCCATCACAAATTTCTGAGTGAGGAGCTTCATAATAACAGTAAATAAATTGAGGCATTTGTCAGAGAAAGGACAGATCATAGTGGGATAAAGGTAAATTATGTATGTTTTTTTTTTCTTTTTTACGAAGCATGAACACATTAGACTGCACCCCATAAACACAATCAAGCCTAGAAAAAAAACAAGTAAACCACCCCTTTAAAGCAGCTGGTGGACATACCAAGTACAGTACTCATCATTCCCTTTCTGTTAAACCGATATCTGTGAAAATTGTTGTTTATGTCTCAGTTGTTGAACTTTTTATGTCCTTACAAATAGTATACGTTAAGAAATTTAGTTGGGGAAAAAAAAAACTTTCTTCTAATGATCAATGCTTAAAACAGTTGTTTAATAATTTTGGGGTTTGTGATACATTTTTCATGATTTTTTTTTTTTTTTTTTGATGAATAGGAGGATGTTTAAAAGCATTTATTTAACATAGAAATCTGTTAAACATTATAAATATATTTACTGTAACTTTTTTATCTATTTAATGCATCCTTGCTGAGTAAATGTATATTTAAAAAAAACAATGAATGGTAGTTTAAGTTACACAGTGCACAGTCTAATCTGACTATATTATTGATATACTTTATACACCAATAGTTTGTGTTTACAAAAATAAAGATAGCAATTTTTCAGCTGGTCTCCTGTGTTTAGAATGCTACCAATGGACAAGGCGTGAATGTGATCATTGAGATGTTATCCAACGTCAACCTCAGTAATGATCTTCAGTTGCTTGACTTTGGTGGCAGAGTTATTGTAAGTACCCTGTGTTTGTTTAGCAAGTGTTTTGAAAATTTTTGTTTTTGTTTTCATCATATCGTTCTTCCTTTCAGATTGTTGGCTCTAGAGGCCCTATTGAAATCTACCCCAGAGACATCATGGTGAAAGAGACCAGCATCATTGGTGTGGCTTTATACAATGCAACTAATGTACGGTGGGCTTCCTGACATTACATAGTCAACATTTTCTTGCTTTTCTGGAATTTATGCTTGGAATATCATGCATTTATTCATTATCACCTATGACAAATCGTATTTTGCAAATGATTCATGGTAAGATGCAGACAGGTTTTCTTTATCTGTGTCTTCCACAGAAGGAAACATCTGAGTGTGCCACAGCTCTTTTTGCAGGAATGGAGACAGGCTGGTTGAAACCTGTCATTGGTCCTGAATATACACTTGATAAAGCAGCAAAAGCTCATGAAGACATCATCAGCAGCCCTGGAGCCAGTGGAAAGATGATTTTTATCATCTGAAATTATGCAGGAAGTAAAAAATCCAATACAGTGCAACATAACATAACCGTCGTTGAGGGAGTGTCATAATTTGTGTTCACAGAAGAAACTCAAACAGGTTTGGAACAAAAATGAAAACTCTGCCATCTAGTCATCCTCATATTGTTCCAACCCCTTTATGAATTTCTTTCTTTGCTGAACACAAATGAGGATAGTTTAAAGAATGTGGGTAACCAAACAGTTAGGCTAGTGACAAATGGTCAAAAAGTGCTTTAGTTTTCGAGATACCCCTACCGGAGGTAGAACTAAACCCAACAATGTTTTTCCTCATCTCTAAGGTCTCCCATATATGAAATGGATTCTTGGCTAAAAATATTTTACTGCAAAGATTGTTAAATTAACATATATTGTTATACACCACAAAACCAATAAAGGACTAAAATATAGCCTGTCCGTATGGGAGTTAAGGCATATAAACTAATGCAGATCAATCACACAAGCTCTGAGAGCTTTGAAACTTGACATGTTTGTAGTCAGGAAGTTGATTAAACTACTAGAAAAGACTGGATGTGAATATCTTGATGTATGGAATAAATAGACACATGTAAACACATATCTGAAATAAGCAGACATGCACAAATTTAATATCTATGCAGAATGTTTTCATTTACTTTGTACTTGCTTTGCCTGGCATTATCATAGAAACACATATGATGGCTTGTTGGAAAGGTGGGGTTGTGCTGAATCCAGCAATACCAAATATGTAAATATATAATAAAAGAGAAGTGTTCTGTCACTCAATGTATGAGGTGTCCAAAATGAAAGAACGCTGGACAAAATAGCCTCAAGTCCAAATCACATTATCAGTGGTGAGAAGAATGTTGACAAATTCATGGTTACTGCAAAGTAACTTACATTAGGTAAGTGCTGATCTATATTTATGATACATTTAATAATGATACATTTCATAAGGCACAATATACTATACAATTCATATGAACCACAGATCCGATTGAATCAGGTTAACATTGGAATGGAACACCTTTATTAAAATATCGTCACTGACGGGCAGAATCCTCGCATGTCCAAATTTTGTCTATTTCATATTTTTTCACAATTCAATGCTATTGGTCAAACCCCACGTGGTAAACAATCTAAAGTGTTGAAAATAGATTGAGAGCAAATCTCTTAACTCCATTGGGCACTTCAACTGTCTGAGAATCCTCGTAACGCCACCTCTTCTTCACTCGGCAGGAACTTCCACGGCATTTTGTGTTCTCAGGATTTAAAGTCGCAACGATTGAGAAATCCTCGTCGAGCAACACATAAAGCAAGCCTTAACTCGGATTTTATCTATTTTAAACTATGATATCAGTTATTGATGTATTTTAAATGTCTACTTATTACTAGGCAAGGCAAGGCAAGTTTATTTATATAGCACATTTCATACACAATGGTAATTCAAAGTACTTTACATAAAATAAAGTAAAATAATCATGAAGAAAAATAATAAAAATAAAGACAAGCAATTTTAAAACTTTTAAAATTATGAAAAAAACTACTTAACTAAAATGAATTTAAAAACAGTTAGAAAAGGATTTTACATAAAAAACAGTGAAAATATAGTGCAATCAGTTCGGACATTGCACAGTGCTCATTCAATAAATGCACAGCTAAACAGATGGGTTTTGAGTCTAGATTTAAATGTGACTAGTGTTTTAGCACATCTGATCTCTTCTGGAAGCTGATTCCAACTGCGGGCAGCAAAGTAACTAAAGACGGACTCCCCTTGTTTTGTGTGAACCCTTGGTATTTCTAACTGACTCGATCCTAGTGATCTGAGTGCTCTGTTAGGTTTATATTCAGTGAGCATATCTGCAATATATTTCGGTCCTAGGTCATTTAGTGACTTATATACGAGTAAAAGTACTTTAAAATCAATCCTATATTTAACTGGAAGCCAGTGTAAGGACCTGAGGACTGGTGTGATATGCTCAGATTTTCTGGTTCTAGTCAGAATCCTGGCAGCAGCGTTCTGGATGAGCTGCAGCTGTCTAATGGTCTTTTTGGGAAGGGCGGTGAGGAGCCCATTACAATAGTCCACCCTGCTGGTGATAAAGGCATGAACAAGTTTCTCCATGTCTTGGCTGGAAACAAAACCTCTAATTCTTGCAATGTTTTTGAGATGATAGTATGCTGATTTGGCTACTGCTTTGACATGACTACTGAAACTCAGACCGGTCTCCAGAATCACACCAAGATTCCTGACATGATTTTTAGTTGTTTGACCCCTAGAGTCAAGGTATGCATTCACCTTGAACACTTCATTTGTTTCCAAATACAATGACTTCAGTTTTTTCCTTGTTTAGCTGAAGAAAGCTCTGGCACATCCAACTATTAAATTTATCAATGCATTGGCAGAGGGAGTCAATAGGCGGATCTTTTGTGACATCATTGTTTATGTTTGTCGCGTTGCATCATGGGAATCGTGTGGCAGGAAACACCGCTAGATACCTGTAATTTGATTGTTTTGCACGTTTGGAGGAGGATTTAGAGAAGAGGATGGTTCACTCTTGCTGTGTGGTCGATTGTACGGTTAGTTGGGGGCCTGATAAAAAGTTTTCGCTTTCTGATTCAGGTGTCCCAAAACGCAATCCACAGCACCCAGACTATGTTCCTCACATCATTCTGTAGCTGTGCTTTGCTGCAAGCCTCACTAGTACATGCAGCATTTGTAAGTCCTATCCTGACAGCTGCTTCTACTTTAAACATTAAAGCTGCTACACGACTGCATGTTTCTCCAAGACTGGATTTGAAAGAAGGAGAAATGTGTAAGCTGTGATATAAAATTTTTCACCATTAGTACAGACGCCATTTAAAGTCTCACACTGAAAACAATTGAATTGGTACAACAGTCACTACATTTTCAGTAAATAAATAAGTAAATAAGAACACTGATCAATGAAGACTTACCCGGCTTTGCAGTCGCAGTGAGCAGTGATTATTTCGGCATTCTCTTTGGCGATCACCCATGGGAGATGCGAATCATGCTGTGACTCTGATTGGTCAGGTCTAACCTCTGCTTTTAGCACAATCACTGCTTTCTGTTTGGCAGAAAAGATTGGCCCAACTTTTCGAGAAACAAAATAATCATAGGCCTTCAGACTTTTGAAAGCCTTTAATCTTTCATGAGTGAAGGGTCCAGGGGTTTCTATTAAATAAGAATAAATGTCTCCCCAGCAGATTGGTGGCCAAGACACGGGCGAGTCGGACCAACGTTTTTTGTCATCCCAGATCTCATATGGGCTTTGAATAACTTCGATTTTGTCACCAATAAAAATTTTGAGCTTCTCTCCAAACCTCCTCCGGTCTTCAGATGTTAAAGTGCTTATATATTGAGGATTTTGCCCGCTAAAGGCCCGTTCACACCAAGCACGATAACTATAAAGATAACGATAAAGATATAGTTCTAAAAATCGTTCTCAATATTAAAGAATAGCAGAGTCCACACCATAACTATATCGTTGGAATTACTTTCAGAACGATTTTTTTCCCCCTGATTAACGATAAAACATTGCCAACCAATCAGAATCAATCCTGCTGTAATGAGCTCGAGAATTTAAAGCAGCAGAAGTGCCGTGTCCGCTTAAAATACACAGACAATATCGTTCGCTGGTGTGGACGCTAATATCGTTATCTTTATAGTTATCTTTATAGTTATCGTGCTTGGTGTGAACGGGCCTTAACTCACTTGAAAGTGCTTGTTGCGTCTTTACAGCCCGCCATACTGTTTGTTTTGTTGCCACACAACCACTCGCGTATGCGTACAAAGATGTCATCAAATACCCTCCTATTGGGCTGTAGTAATTTGGAGATAAGGCTAGGTAAATCTGGGTATCATCAGCATAGCTGTGATAGGCAATTTGGTTCTTTCTGATTATTTGACTTAGTGGAAGCATATACAGGCTAAACAAGAGCCGTGCCAGAATTGACCCTTGTGGCACTCCACATGTCATGGACGTCCACTTAGACTTATGCTCTCCTAGACTCACATAATAGCATCTCCCTTCTAAGTATGACCTGAACCATTTGAGTACCGTCCCAGAAAGCCCAACCCAGTTTTCCAGTCTCTGTAGAAGTATGTTATGATCGATAGTACTAGGGTTATTATTACTAGGCTTATTATACATGTGCATTGAAGTTTTAAAATTTATCTAATTTCTAATTCTACTTGTATTGAATTAAATGTTTTGGATACCAGTATTAAATTATTGTTTTTATTATTATTTTACTGACTCAAAGTTGGCACTGTGCATGTAAAATGCCCCAAGTAGGCTAACAGGTTTTATTTATGGGAGAAAAAAGGTCTGTCTACTGGCGCCAAGTAAGCCTATCTTTGTATAACTCTGTTTTTTTTTTTTCATTTCTTACAATAACGAATGAAAATCGTTAGGTTAGATACATTTGAGTAGGCTTGTTTTGTTAAAAATCCATAGCTGTAATGCTTCGGTAATGCTCCACACAGCTGTAATGCTCCACACAGCTCACGCTGAAAAGCGACGCAATGCCTTACTCGGAGACTGGCCCCATTCTCTCTTGCACGGCTGCTTCGCTAGCATCATCGGATGCCTATCAGAATCCGGGAGTTAAGACCGCAGTTTGAGCCAGTGGCTTGAATTGATGTGGCTCAGGCCCTGGCCCTGTGTCCTCAGACATCTCGACATCCTCCACTTGAGGTGAAGGTGGGGGAGAAAAGTCCTCTACTTCAAATGAACGCTCTGTTGCAAAACTACTTGCGTCACTAGAGTCACTCTCCATTTTAGCATCTGTCACTGAGGGTCTCAGGTTCACGCCCCACCGGCTCAGCCCTGCCCTTGGCTTGTCCCCTCTATCTCCGCTGTGCTCTGCCCACTTTTCAGCATTTTTCAAATATTGCCAGTGGGTGGAGTCAGGCTCTGACCAGGGGTTTAGTTACCCCTTAAAGCCTTATCTCTTGTCAAAAGGCTCGACACGACCGCAGACTTTGATGAACACTGCTGGCAGCAGCGACGTCTGTGTCTGTATCATTCTTATCAATGAGTGCATAACCTCGTATCTCCCTGCTCCCAAGTCATAAAAATCTCGTATCTCAGATTAAACATGATTTTGTCCCACCCTCTTTGTTTTTTGATGATGGAAGCATAAAGAAGACAACAGCAGCTGCCAAGTGTAAAAGAACCATCAGCATGTATCATTGATGGCATGGATCTTCTTCAAATGCTCAATGATTCAGCCTTTCAAACATACAATGACCTGGGTGAGTGTGTCTGGAAAAAGATTGCAACTTTAATGGGAAAGGAAGGTAACAGCTGTGTCGTTATAGTTTTTGATAGATATGACCACCAACACTCAATCAAAGATCTTGAAAGACAAAGAAGAGGCACCAAGATGGGGATCCTAGCACCAACCTGGATGAGCTGAGGTACACACTAGCATCTACCACAGATATGTCAGCAGCAAATCTACCCCCAACAGAAGATGGCTTCCAGCAACATGTGCTGAGAGCCGTGTACCAAACAGCAGTGTGGCATCATAGCCACCTGGCCAAACCTCTTCTCTGGATCCCAATTGGTAGAGGATGGAGGCTCAGAGAAGATGGGACCTCACCCACCTCTACTGTACAGACGGAAACTGTGCCGATGCCACCAAATGCCAGTGTCTTTCTGTGGGCTTGACCTGCACAGGGTTTTGCTCTTGCCCTGACTGTCCAAATATGACCCACTTTGTCACTGATGACAATGTGGATGAGTGGTGTGTTGCAGTTGTAACATCATGGGGGGTTGACCCCAAAATGTTTCAAGAGGGTCTGGCTGCAGGCTTGTACTTGCACTCTCAGACTTGCACACTCAGACATTTGCACTTCCGCTAGTGACATCACTTGCAGTCTTTATTTTTTATTTTGTTTATTTTTTTTATTACTTTTCGTTTGAATTTCCCAACATTTTATAAAGCCAGGTGGTGAAGACAAGAAAAAAGAAACTAAATTACAATGTCACTTGCAATTGCTACTTGAACTCTCCGCTACCTGTGACGTCACTTGCAATCAACACAAATCGTACATGTTGCCAATGGAGACAAGGCGCTGTGGTGGTGATTAAATTATTAAAACTAATTTAGTACTATAACGTACATGGTCCTGCAAGAAAAAGACAAGATCGGCAAATCGATGGCCAGAACACCAGAATATGAACATTTGCACAAAGTCTCTAGCTAAGCGTAGAAAAAAAACACTTAACATGGCTTAATATATTAAGATGCCATTAAAATATCAAATTAAATGTACAGTTCATTAATATAAGGAATATGTATATAGTATTTTCCTCACATACCGCAAAATGTGGCATAATGGACATAGATGAGAAAGGCCAAACTCATGCTTCTCTACTTTATTAAAATACATAACTAATATGTACAGGCAAGCAGGTGAGCCCAGAATAAACGCAACACGCAAAGTTTCACATTAAGCATTTTTCCATATAGAATAGACTGTCTACAACTTGTTTTTATCACTGTCTTTGTCCATTAACCTACATTATGTGTTTTATTTATAATGATTTTCTATAGGAGGAAAACGTTTAATGTACAATTTGACGCACTGCATTCTGTACTCGTCTGCTTGCCTGTACGGAGTTGATCCTTTTAAAATCACTTAATGCCGTTCATATTTGCTGGTCTGTATATACTTTGAGTCAACAACAAGACATATAGCCTAGGCCTACTAAATTGTCTTTATCATCTTAGTCTGTTATTAGGCCACATTAAGCGTTATGTTGTATGGGAGGACAAAGTTTGCACATTGTGTTCATAGCCATCTGCGTGCCTTGTAGTACATTGAATAATAACTATATATCGAATTTGGTCTTTTAATTGAACTTAATGTGTCTGAATACATTATGCCACATTAAGTGTTAGTTTTTTTCTACAGGAGGAAAACGCTTAACGAAAGACTTTGTGCATTGCGTTCATATTCTGCTGTTCTGTGGCCAAGGTCTGTGCTTGTCTTTTTCTTGCAGGACCCTGTACGTTATAGTACTAAATTAGTTTTAATCGTTTAATCACAACCACAGCGTCTTGTCTCCAGTGGCAACATGCATGATTTGTGTTGGTTGCAAGTGATGTCACAGGTAGCGGAGAGTGCAAGTAGCGATTGCAATTGACATTGTAATTTAGTTTATTTTTTCTTGTCTTCGCCACATGGCAACTGTTATAAAATGTTGGGAAATTCAAACAAAAAGTTATCAATAAATAGAACAAAATAAAAAATAAAGACTGCAAGTGACGTCGCTAGCAGAAGCAGTGTCTGAGAGTGCAAGTGCAAGTCTGCAGCCAGACCCTTCTCCAATGGTTACCAAAAGCAGTTGATGTTCCAAATGGTTGCTGCTAGAAAACAAACTAAACAGCCTGAGAAGACAGGGCTCATTTCCCCAAAAAGTGTTTGTTTCTTTAGTTAGATTGCCATTTGTTTTATTTAAGACAGTAATTTAAGTTGTATTGTGTGAAGTTAAGTTATAGTTTTATTAAAAAGTTCATTAAGTTAAAACTCCTGGTCTCCTGTTTGTGCTATGGTAAGGTGTTATCTTTCGATTTCAATCTTTGTTTCCATATAGTACAAGGTGCCATATTAAATATTTTTTGATGTCTCTTATATTTGAATTTCTCAACATTCTTCTCACCACTGATAATGAATGATAATGAATGGGTTTGGACTCAATTATGTCAGTGTTCCATTTTCATTCATTTTGGACACCTCATACATCGAGTGACAGAACACTTCTCTTTTATTATATATTTACATATGTGGTATTGCTGGATTCAGCACAACCCCACCTTTCCAACAAGCCATCATATGTGTTTCTATGATAATGCCAGGCAAAGCAAGTACAAAGTAAATGAAAACATTCTGCATAGATATTAAATTTGTGCATGTCCGCCACCGTAACCAGGACTGTTGTTTTAGATATGTGTTTACATGTGTCTATTTATTCCATACATCAAGATATTCACATCCAGTCTTTTCTAGTAGTTAAATCAACTTCCTGACTACAAACATATTGAGTTTCAAAGCTCTCAGAGCTTGTGTGATTGATCTGCATTAGTTGATATGCCTTAACTCCCATACGGACAGGCTATATTTTAGTCCTTTATTGGTTTTGTGGTGTATAACAATATCTGTTAATTTAACAATCTTTGCAGTAAAATATTTTTAGCCAAGAATCCATTTCATATATGGGAGACCTTAGAGATGAGGAAAAACATTGTTGGGTTTAGTTCTACCTCCGGTAGGGGTATCTCGAAAATTCAGGGGCATTGTCACTAGCCTAAGTTGATGGTAGCAAAGAATGGGAAAAAAAATACTATGGAAGTCAATGGCTAACATCAACTGTTCAGCTACATTATATTTTCATGTATGAATCACATATATGAAGCTGATCATAAAGACCTGTTTTGTGGAAATGAAATAAAATAAAGAGATAATTAAATCTTCAAGTCCAGTCACCATTATATGCAATATCGATACAGCTTTAAAGGGATAAACAGGAAAATATTGGTTAAATGATTGTTCAGAGATCCATTCTGCTGTAAACCAGCCCTGAAATGTGATTGTTCAATTCAACTACTGTGAAAAGATCATAGATTATGAAAGAAGTTCAATTCAGCTGTAAAGCAGCTATGGAGAAGACACTTATGTTGTCATCCATCTCATTTCAGTTCTCTTCCAATAATGTCTGTAAAGTTAATTAAATAATATTACTCAATATTATGTGTCCCCAACTAAGCAAGCCAGAGGCAACAGCGGCAAGGAACCCAAACTCAATCAGCAACAGCAATGGATTTAAAAAAATAAATAAAAGATCAGGCTTAATTAGCAGGCCAGTTCTCTTTTGGCCAGGTGAACCAACCTGGTGTGGTTTAATAACAGGCTGCATCACAAGTCAGATTGTGGATTGACATCCTTCAGAATATTCATCTGTTTCTTGTCAGGTTCTCATGGTCTTCACTGAGGATCTGTGCTTATAGCTATTGTGGCAGTTAGGACTTTACAGGGGATTTATCTCTATGGGCTTTACAGGGGATTTATCTCTATGGGCTTTACAGGGGATTTATCTCACTTCCAGTTTTACAAATGCTAGAAACATGGCTTTCTAAGGAAAGATTGCGATCAAATAGCACACCTAGGTTCCTAACTGATGACGAAGAATTTACAGAGCAACCATCAAGTCTTAGATGGTGTTTAAGGTTATTACAAGCGGTTTTTAGGTCCTATAATTAACACCTGTTTTTTCAGAATTTAGCAGTAAGAAATTAATCGTCATCCAGTTTTTTATATCGACTATGCATTCCATTCGTTTTTCAAATTGGTGTGTTTCACCTGGTCGCGAAGAAATATAGAGCATCATCAGCATAACAGTGAAAGCTAACACCATGTTTCCTGATGATATCTCTCAAGGGTAACATATAAAGCGTGAAGAGTAGCGGCCCTAGTACTGAGCCTTGAGGTACTCCATACTGCACTTGTGATCGATGTGATACATCTTCATTCACTGCTACGAACTGATGGCGGTCATATAAGTAAGATTTAAACCATGCTAATGCACTTCCACTGATGCCAACAAAGAGTTCAAGTCCATGCAAAATAATGTTGTGGTCAATTGTGTCAAACGCAGCACTAAGATCCAATAAAACTAATAGAGAGATACACCCACGATCAGATGATAAGAGCAGATCATTTGTAACTCTAAGGAGAGCAGTCTCAGTACTATGATACGGTCTAAATCCTGACTGGAAATCCTCACATATACCATTTTTCTCTAAGGAATATAATTGTGAGGATACCATCTTTTCTAGTATCTTGGACAGAAAAGGGAGATTCGAGATTGGTCTATAATTAACTAGTTCTTTGGGGTCAAGTTGTGGTTTTTTGATGAGAGCCTTAATAACAGCCAGTTTGAAGGTTTTGGGTACATATCCTAATGACAATGAGGAATTAATAATGGTCAGAAGAGGATCTATGACTTCTGGAAGCACCTCTTTTAGGAGGTTAGATGGTATAGGGTCTAACATACATGTTGTTGGTTTAAATGATTTAACAAGTGTATACAATTCTTCCTCTCCTATTGTAAAGAATGAATGAGAGAATTTACAATTTTGGCTATATGAAGTTTGCACAGAACTAAATAATGATCTGAGATATCATCACTTGGCTGAATAATTTCAACACTATCAACATCAATTCCATGTGACAGTATTAAATCTAGAGTATGATTTCGACAATGAGTAGGTCATGAAACGTGTTGTCTAACACCAATAGAGTTCAGAATGTCTATAAATGCTGATCCCAATGCATCTTTTTTATTATCAACATGGATATTAAGATCACCGACTATTAAAACTTTATCTGCAGCCAGAACTAACTCGGATGTAAAATCACCAAACTCTTTAATAAAGTCTGTATGGTGCCCTGGTGGACTGTATACAGTAGCCAGTACAAACATAACAGATGATTTTTCATTAGCATTTGTTTCTCTGGATAATGTTAAATGAAGCACCATTACGTCAAACGAGTTATACTTGAAGCCTGCCCTCTGAGAAATCCTGAAAACGTTGTTATAAATTGAAGCAACACCTTCACCTTTGCCTTTTAGACATGGCTCGTGTTTATAACAGTAATCTTGGGGGGTGGACTCATTTAAAATAATGTAATATAAGTATGATTTAAACCATGCTAATGCACTTCAACTGATGCCAATAAAGTGTTCAAGTCTATGCAAAAGAATGTTGTGGTCAATTGTGTAAAACTTGCTTGTCAACCATAACTCCTTCCAGGACAGCCAGGAGTTGTGATGGATCATCATTTAAGCTTCACAGACCATATTGCTACAATGACCCGGTCCTGCAGATTTGCCTTATACAACAATAGGAAGATTAGACCCTTCCTGTCAGAGCAAGCCACCCAACTTCTTGTCTAAGCTCTTGTTCTCTCAAGACTGGACTATTGTAATGCTCTCCTGGTGGGCCTTCCTGCATGTACTATCAAGCCTCTGCAACATATCCAGAATGCAGCAGCTACGGTTGTCTTCAATGAGCCAAAAAAAGCTCATGTTACTCCTCTCTTCATCAGGTTACACTGGCTACAAGTAGCCGCTCGCATCAAATTCAAGGTACTGATGCTTGCCTATAAGACGACCACTCACATGGCACCAACATACCTAAACTCACTAGTTCAATCTCATGTGCCCTCCAAAAGTTTGCGCTCTGCAAGTGAACGACGCCTTGTGGTGCCATCCCAAAGAAGTTCAAAATCACTCTCACGAACCTTTTCCTGGAGTGTGCTCAGCTTATGGAATGACCTTACAATCTCAATTTGTACAGTCTAATTCGTCCAATGAGTCTCATTTTTTGCAATGAGTCTCATTTTCAAGAAACATCTTAATGATCATCTTTTTCACCAACACTTAACCAACTAATACAAGGACTTTTCTTGTCTTTCATATATTTATAAAAATAAATATTCTTGTTCTCTTGTTGATCTGATTGCTTCTATTGTTCTCATCTGTAAGTCGCTTTGGATAAAAGCATTTGCTAAATGATTAAATGTAAATGTATTGTAATTATTTGACTGCTGATTGTCCATTGGTTTAGGACTGCCTCTGTGTAAAACTAAAATGGAACAATGAAAATAAGAACTAAGAACTTTAAAAAAGTATATTTGATGTATCTTTACGTCAAGCATCAGTGCTGGACACTGTACCACATTTCTGAGATCAGGTAACTTGCTGGTTCAATACCTGCCCCATTTGCACTGAGATCACTCACTGAGAAACAGCACGACTGTATTACAGTGGAATCATTGAGAATCTTATATTGAAGAAAGGTTCCTCGGCACATGGATACAAGTGTTCAACATTTTGCTGCTCCATGTGTGGTAAGCACAGTGTTTGTATGTATTGATTATGTGATAAAAAAAAAAAAAAAAAAAAAAATATATATATATATATATATATATATATATATTTACTTAACTGTAAAATGTTTAAAACTTGAATGAATGAAGAGCTTGAATTTAACCTAGGCTAGATAGATAGATAGATGTTATTTATTTATGCGTATATCCATTTACTTCTCTCTCTCTCTCTCTCTCTCTCTCTCTCTCTCTATATATATATATATATATATATATATATATATTATGTGTATGTATTTCAGGTCAGTAAGATATTTTTTAAAAGATATTAATAATTTATAAAGGAAGCATTAAATAGACAGTGTTAGTGACAATAATAACTTATATTTTTACAAAAACAGTGTTTGTGTTCAATTTGGCTGTATTGTGTTAAGTAAGATTTGAAGCAAGACATTTCTTTGAGGAGTTAAATAGTAGCTGTCTGAGATGTGGAATTATTATCATTAGCTCTTTTTTTTTACAGTTAGTCAAAGAATATGTGGCAGGTGTTGCTAGTGCCGTGACACACTATATAGAAAGCAGAATCACCTCCACAGAAGGAATCAGGTGAAAGATCATGCATGTTTTATAACTTCACCTTCCTCATCTGTCTGGCAGTCAGCATGTCCTGGCAACAGAGGTCAGGGGAGCACAGCATCAGGTGCAGTTGCCAAAACAAAAAAAAACAAAAAAAAAAAGAATTAGTTATGTCCAATTACTAGTCATTGAATGTAGATCTGGATTAAAGAACTCTACTGTACTGTTGTTGACAACTCCTTGCTTTTTGCTTTGTTTTAGATTATTTTCTATAGTTGCTGTTGTTTGAACAAAGCTGATCAAACACCATGAACCACATAAGCCATTTTGGAAGTCCAACACTATCTGACATCAGCGGTAAATCATGAGAAGTATGTGCATGTTGTCTCACAGTGCTGAAAAAATCTGTCTGACGAACATAGGTGAACAGTTTACTAATGGTTCCTCTCAGGTGTCTGCCTTCTACTGATGGTGATCTCTCAAGTTCAGCTGTCATTACTCTGCCCTTCTTCTTGTGTGGTGTGTTCTGAAGATGTCATCATTTGTCACAAACTCTTCAACATTATTGGTAAGTAAATTATGTGGTTAAAGAACTTTGTTTTTTGATAATTTTAAATGGATAGTTCACGAAAACAGTTGAAATATTCTTCAAAATATCTTTTGATTTACTCATGATGGGGAGAAAATTATGACAGAATATTCATTTTGTGTAAACTATCCCTTTCAGTACACTGAAAACATTTTTAACCCTAAATCATATTTGAAATGCAAATTTCTAAGGCCACTAAATTATGAATGTAGCACCCTCTTCCCTCTCAGTAATGACGTACTTGAGCTCTTAGGGCGGGTACTCGGGTTCAAACTTTGCAGTCTCTCGACTAATTATAAGGGAACTCTCTTAACACCCTTCAGCACAAACACTATTCCCTATGTTTAGCTATAACCCTAACTTTTTATGTGAATATAAATTAACACAATAGGAATATTCAGATTAACCTTCAACCCACCCAAATTTGACAGATAAACACATTAACTCACGTGGGCCCACACTCACACACAATCACGCTCACCCCTCGTTTCAGGCCTGTAACCGTTGCTCGCATGCGTTGTGGCCACAAAACAAAAAGATAATTGGCCGCTTCACTCCAAAGAGCCAAATAAATATTAAACTTGGATACCTTAACCGTAGTGAAGAGTCCTCCTTTGTTAGGAAACTTTAATCCCTCGGTTCACACTGATATGCACGTCCTGACGAACCTCGCGATCCCTCGTTGCCAGGGGAACCCTGAATCTCTCAGTAATTCAGGACGCTACCTGGATGTCCAGTCGCTAAGCTTCTCCTTATCACCGTTATTCACGTTGATATTAAAAGTTCACTTTAGTATTCACTAACTCGTCTGGAACTCACACAAGTGTACTGACAAACAAAAAGTTAACTTAGCTTTCAGCTTACAGCCAGCGAACTTTGTGAAAACAAAACAAATACTGCTAAATAAACTATTTCAATACATTTCGTTGCTCAAAAATAAATAAAATCAACCAATCCTATCCGGATTAATCGCGATTCTCTCACACATACAATGGCGCGCTTTGACACACACCTGTTCCATTCGCTTTATCTCTTCTTCTCTCCTTTTCCCATACACTCTCAAGAACCAATCAAACTTCACATTACGTAGATATCAGTCGGGCTTATCCAATTATTCACCAATGAATAACGGACAAAACTAACTTGTTAGTAAAACCCACGTTTTACACATGTACATTACAACCAAACACAAACGATGCTCTTACAGGGGTAGATGCCCATATACACATTTTAAAGAACTATGAATTCAGTACCCAATAAACATTATTATTAAGAGTCCTAATTACTTTTTATTTATCTTTGAGGGGAATATACCTGGGTTACATTCTCCCCCCTCTTAAAATTCTCATGTCCCCATGAGATTACAGGGACAGTCAAACTCAAGTCTGTATTGTGGCCATTAAAGCTGAATTAGAGTTTACTTTGTTACAATTAGCAGAGTGGGCCAGTGGATGACACCAGAAGGTACCACAACCGTTTTTCTTCTCCCCAGAGTTCCCAAGATGTATGACCATACCCTTGTATACAATAGCTAAAGGTCTGTCTGAAGGCTTGCCGAGATTATCATAGCTTAGCTTGATGACCGGTTTCACAGTTCTCTTTGAACGTCTATCCGTAGATGCTATCTCCACTTTTGGAAGGTTGCTGACTTGAACTTTCTCTTTTGGTAACTCCTCCACTTCCATTTCAGGGTTTGAATAGGAATTCTCTCTCATATTCTCTTCCAGACTTTCCTCAGACACATTGTCTTTTAAAGTTCTACTTCCATCAGCACTGTGCACAACTTCCTCACCAACAACTTCAGGCAATAATGTGTGCAGTGTCTTGGTCTACAGTCCACTTCGGTCTGGTATATGGTAGCCAATATCATCCTCGCTCTCAGAAGACGTTTCTACTCTGTTGGGTTCATTAGTAGTAGCTACTTTTCCTCTTAATTGTTTTTTCTTCACACTTTGTGCCCTAGTTACTGGAGGTCTTATGTCTTCTCCACCACTCAGAGCAGGAATTCTGACACTGTCTCCAATTGGCAACAGATGCTCTCTGTGGAGAGTCCACAATTGTCCATATTCTGTCTCAGGTCTTAGCTTATATACAGGTAAGTGTCTTAACCTCTCCACTACTATGTAAGGCACAGAATTCCACCTGTCCTCCAATTTATGCTTTCCTGTTTGAGCCAGGTTTCGAATGAAAACACGATCTACTTTTTCCAACATTTGATGTTTCACTCTTCTGTCATAATGTTGTTTATTCCTTTGATGATTTTTCAAAGAAGCCTCCTCTGCTAATTGGTAAGCTTCTTGAAGTTCATGTCTCATTATTTCCACATACTGTTGATATGTAACTTCATTATCTCCATTAGGAGAAATTGCAAAACAAAGATCCACAGGTAGGCGAGCCTCCCGTCCAAACATTAGATAGTACGGCGAGTAACCAGTCGCTTCGTTCTTGGTACAATTATAAGCATGTACCAGCTGGCTAATATGTTAGCTCCATTTTGCTTTCTTTGCAAGATCAAGATCGCTCAGGTTGAGGGCCACCCTGCGGATGGTAAGGTGAGGTACGAGATTTTCGGATCCCCAACATTCCCAGAAGCTCTTTAATGAGAAGGCTCTCAAAGTCTCGGCCTTGATCAGAATGTATTCTTTCGGGCAATCCATAGTGGACAAAAAATTTCTCACACAGAACCTTGGCCACGGTCACAGCTCTTTGTTCCTTTGTAGGGAAGGCTTGAGCATAACGTGTAAAATAATCGGTTATGACCAGTACATTTGCAATCCCTTTTGAATCAGGTTCTATGGAGAAGAAATCCATACATACAATATCTAAAGGCCCACTGCTAGTGATGCGATTCAGTGGGGATGACCTCTGTGGCAAAGTTTTCCTGACCACACACTTTCCACAAGTCTTCACATACCAATCAATGTCCTGGTGCATTTTAGGCCAGTAGAATCTCTTAGCAGTTCAAAAGTCCGCTCAACCCCCAAGTGACCTGCATCATCATGCAAGGATTTCATTACCTGAAGATGGAACTTCTCAGGTAAAACCATTTGCCATCTTTCTTTTCCATCTTGATCAGTGATTACTCTATATAGAAGATTGTCTCTGATGGTAAATTTTTCTCTTTGTCGTTGTAATAGTGCCACAGCTGGATTTGAGCTTTTGGGCATGGTAAGCACCTTGTTTGAAGCCACTTCATTTTTTACTGGAGCAATGATGGGGTCTTGGTCCTGAGCTGACCTTAGATCTTCGTGTGTCCACAACTCCATTTGACCAATTTCAAGCTGGGCAGGTCAAGCATACATTGTTGGAATACTTTGTGGAGAAACACAGAGTTGGTCTATCAACCTTGAAGGAGACTCACCACCTAAAGACGAGCTGGTTAGTTGACATACAGCCTTCACTGCTGTTTGTGGTATTTCTGCCCACTCTTCAGACTCCATGCTGGAAGGATATCGAGACAGTACGTCCGCATCCACATTTTGTTTTCCTGGCTTGTACTGTAAGCTAAAATCATAAGTGGCTAATGTGGCAAGCCATCGATGTCCAGTGGCATTCAACTTGGCAGTGGTCAAGATGTGAGTGGATTATTATCAGTTCTCACAACAAACTTGACGCCATACAAGTAGTCATGGAACTTATCAACTACGGCCCACTTGAGAGCCAGGAACTCAAGTTGGTGTGTGGGATAACGCTGCTCAGTAGAACTTAACTTTCGGCTTGCATAAGCCACTGGACGCAACCCCTCTGGGTATTCTTGATTCAGGACTGCACCTAAACCATTCGAACTGGCGTCAACATGAAGCACATATGGCTTAGTGGAATCCGCAAAAGCCAAGACTGGGGCATTAGTAAGGCAGTGAACAATCTTCCTGAAGGCCTCTGTACATGCTTGGTTCCAGCGTTCACCAAAGGGTTCCGTTTCCATGAAATACTTCCCTGTTGAAGCATTGTCTCTTTTCCCTTTCACTGGTGGATAACCTTTGGTGAGGTCTGTCAGTGGTCTCACAATTGCGGAATAATCCTTAATAAAGCGCCGGTAAAATCCACAGGATCCTAGAAATTACCGCAAGGACTTGAGATCAGTCGGCATTTTCCGGCGAGTGACTGCTTCCACTTTCTCTGGTTCCGGGGCAATTCCAGAAGCAGAAACAATATGTCCCACATACTTGACTTTCTCTTGGCAGAATTGGCATTTATCAATGGACACTTTTAGCCCAAACTCCTCAAGACGGTCAAGCACTTTGAAGAGTCTCTCTTCATGTTCTTCCAGAGTATGACCAAACACAATCAAATCATCCAGACAGACAATAACTTGCAGTAAATGCATGTCTCCTACTACCTTTTCCATGAGCCGCTGGAACGTAGCAGGAGCTCCAGTAACTCCCTGCGCTCAAACTGATAAAATCCCAATGGGCATGTGAATGCAGTTTTTTCCTTGCTCTCCTCTGCCATCTCGACCTGATAGTAACCACTTCGCAAGTCTAATACTGTAAACCATTTGCTACCAGACAAGCAATCCAACACATCATCTATTCTCGGGGTTGTGTACTGGTCAGGAATAGTTCGACGGTTGAGTGTGCGATAGTCAATACACATCCTCACACTTCCATTTTTCTTTCTAGCAATCACAATCGGTGATGCGTAAGGACTTTGAGACTCTTTTATTATGCCCGATGCAAGTAGGTCTTTTATGTGACGGCGCACATCATCAATGTCGGCAGGAGTTATACGACGGGATCTCTCTCTGAATGGTCTGGGGTCATTTAATTGAATGTGATGTTTCACACCCTTTGCCAATCCAACATCCCACTCCTCAAGGGAGAACACATTGATCCTTCCAGACAGCTTTTCCCGTAACCTTTTTTTCCATTCAACAGGAATGACATACGTGCCAAAATTAAACAAATCTGGGTCGATCTTCTTTGATTTGCTTCTCTCTCTACAAGTCTCTGTGACAGTATCAGTTGGAAACATGTGAGCAAGAACAGTGCCAGGAGCCACAGTTACCTCTTTGGATGTTTCGTAATGCGCAGGCAGCTGAAATGTGTCCCTGTTAATAGCTGAGAAAGGCAGCACCACGGGGGGAATGAATAGTCCCGCAGATAATTGATCATCAGCAGTGGCTTCAACTACAAAAATGTCCTTCTTCAATGGTTTTTCATACTCCATCTTACAATCTGCATATACCTCACCTCTTGGAGGAACAATAAGAGAGCAGGGCCCCACCCATTTGACCTTCGCTTCTGGCTCTTCGGTTAAGCAAACATCAGGGTAGTTGGACTGGATTCATAGTGCATGCAACACATTAGGAGTATTAGTGTCTCCACTCAATGCCACTAGTCTTCCAAAAAAACTGGAATTCATCCCAATTATCACAGGGTCTTGCTGAAAACCTTGGGGCTCAGGACAAACCAATGCTAGAATGGAGATTGGTTCTTCCAATCCAGTAAAAGGAACAGGAAATGAGACATCAATCACTATGTACCCCTTGTACGGATAGCTTGAGGAGCTCAATCCCCAAATTGAAAGTCAATGTAGAGGCTGTAAAGGCACCTCAGATAGGTATTTGGAATACCAGGAGTCAAAAACAATTTTTACCTGAGACCCACTGTCTAGCAGCGCTTTGCACGGATGTCCATTTATCTTCACTGAAACAGTGGATTAAGGACCCACCAACCCTTTTGGAAGGCAGTTTGCTTCTGAGACATCAACCTGACTTCTTGCAGAATAGCAATCACGTGTCACAGTGTCTGGGTTGTGTTCCCTGGGGTTCCACTAGATGTCCTCCTTTCTCACGGTGTCTGTCACCAGATCACTTCCTGTTCCCTTATTTGGTCACCTTCCTCCTTGTTGTGTAATTGATTGTTTCCCCACCTGTCTCCTGTTTCCTCATTATCCTTCTGTGTATAAATACCCAGTCTGTCTTAGTCTGTGTTACGGAGTCCTTGTCTAATGTCTTTGCGTCTTACAGGTCCGTCAACTCTTGCCCTTGTCTTGCCTTGTGTTCGTGTGGATTGATGTTTTGGTTTCGACCCCTGCCTGGACTGTTTACCCCAATTGGATTACCCCTATTAAACTTACATACCTGCACTTGGTTCTCTCTCGTTGTTCCTTGCATCACGGTACGTGACATCACGATTACCAGCCTTAGAACTGTCTCCTGAGGCATCATTCCTTCCACTCTTCGCCTTTTTTAGCGAACGGACCAGTTTCTGAATAACCAATGAAATATTCTCAGGAGCTTTACATTTTGTGGCAATGTGCCCATCTTCCCCACACCGGTAACAGAAAAAATCCTCTCTATCAGTGGAAGACCTGGTCCTTGACTGAGCAGAAACAGGTTTTGATTGCTGTTGCTGAGCATGGGTTACTGGCAAACCATAAGCTACTTCCATTACTCCTAACTTCTGCTGCAGCTGTTGTATTTGTTGTTTCAGGGCTTCGACTTCATCTGGTGGTGTGTCTACACTTTTCTTAGTGGGCTTAGATTTTGACTCCAGTATCCTGTGAGCATTTGAAATTTTTGGAGATTCATCACTTAATCGGGTTTTCAAGGCCTGGATCTCTGCTCTTAACTAACTTACAACTGCAAAGCTGAGTTTTTGTTCCTGACTCTGTACTGTCTTTACAGTAGTTCTGATTTTCTGTCTGGCGGCTTCACTCGCTTCTGCTTCTCGGATCTCATTTAACAGAGCTAAGAAGGTAGGTGGTTGCATTTTTCTCTCTCGCAGCCTTAACTGTAGAAGCATCAGATCTGACTCAACTGACTCTACTGACTCTACCAAAAGTACTTTCTAAAGCTTCTAGATACTGTAGAGCATCAGGACTAGAAAATCTCACAGCTTTGACCATATCAAGAGCAGGCCCCTTTAAGCTCTCCACAATTCTTCTTCTTTTCTCTTTCTCAGAGCACTCACACTCTGATCATCATGCGAGCTTGGTCCATCCAGTTCTCCTTTTTTTTTTCTCCTGTCGGTGTTGGAACAGAACCAGAAAAAGTACGTAACCGTCTATATGCACTACTGTCAGTGGTTTGTCTGACCGTTTTGTCCAACAGATCCCCCACAGCCCGGATGATTGACTCTACATGGACTTCCCTTTTTTAGCTAGAAACATTGTCAGTTTTTCAGTAAACTTTGCAGGAGAGGGATCACACTCCTGAACTATTACCTCCCTCCAGGGATCTTCCCCCTCATCAGGCAGCAATACTGGTGGAGCAGTCAATGGGTTCACAACTTCCCTACACTCACATAATACTTTTAAACTATTAGAGCTAACACCTGTTTTGGTAGCTCTTACACGTACCCTTCCCCAAGCATTCACAGTCTGAGCTACATCCTCAATATAGGCCACATCAGCTTCAGCAGAAACCCCTACCAGCAAAATGGCATGCGTTTCATCCACAACAGCCTCTTTGCACCATGAAATAAGTTCGGCTCAGAGCTCAGCGTTTCCACTCGAATCCATCACTGCATGCAGGATTAGAACAGAACTAAGTTAATGGTGTTTATGGTTTAACTATTAAACTAGGGTGTTAGAAAAAAAAGAAATTCCCCGTACGGGCCACCACTTTATGTAGCACCCTCTTCCCTCTCAGTAATGACGTACTTGAGCTCTTAGGGCGGGTACTCGGGTTCAAACTTTGCAGTCTCTCGACTAATTATAAGGGAACTCTCTTAACACCCTTCAGCACAAACACTATTCCCTATGTTTAGCTATAACCCTAACTTTTTATGTGAATATAAATTAACACAATAGGAATATTCAGATTAACCTTCAAGCCAACCAATTAGTGAAACTCAAAATCACTTCAAGTAAAACTATTACAATGTTTATTAAAACAATATGAATTTAAATGAAAAATTATAAATATAAAACAAACAAAAAAACAGAATAGTAAACTGTAAACTACAATTAACTGCCTGTTTTCAAATGAGCACAATTGGGCAGTTAGAATATTAAATGATACACAATCTCAGATAAATGTGCTTTCACAATTGTATGTCAATTTACAGAGGAATATAAAGTTAGCTGTTGAGTATGACTCTTTTTACCAAATAATAGATCAAATGTCTCTTAATATGGTTCTTACACGGTTTTAAATGCCCATCTATTTACATGTAGAATATATGAAACTTCCCTTCAACAGAAAAGGAATAATTATAAATCAAACCCCTCGTAGGAAAACAACAACCGTTATAATTTGACAGATAAACACATTAACTCACGTGGGCCCACCACACATACACACAATCACGCTCACCTCTCATTGCAGGCCTGTAACCGCTGCTCGCGTGCGTTGTGGCCGCAAAACAAAAAGATAATTGGCCGCTTCACTCCAAAGAGCCAAATAAATATTAAACCTGGATACCTTAACCGTACTGAAGAGTCCTCCTTTGTTAGGAAACTTTAATCCCTCGGTTCTCACTGATATGCACGTCCTGACGAACCTCGCGATCCCTCGTTGCCTGGGGAACCCTGAATCTCTCGGTAATTCAGGGCGCTACCTGGATGTCCAGTCGCTAAGCTTCTCCTTATCACCGTTATTCATGTTGATATTAAAAGTTCACTTTAGTATTCAGCTACTCAGTCACTATTTCGTTTGTAGTAGGCTAAGCACTAACTCGTCTGGAACTCACACAAGTGTACTGACAAACAGAAAGTTAACTTAGCTTTCAGCTTACAGCCAGCGAACTTTGTGAAAACAAAACAAATACTGCTAAATAAACTATTTCAACACTTTTCGTTGCTCAAAAATAAATAAAATCAACCAATCCTATACGGATTAATCGCGATTCTCTCACACATACAACGGCGTGCTTTCTCTCTTCTTCTCTCCTTTTCCATTCCACTCTCAAGAACCAATCAAACTTCACATTACGTAGATATCAGTCGGGCTTGTCCAATTATTCACCAATGAATAATGAACAAAACTAACTTGTTAGTAAAACCCACGTTTTGGACATGTACATTACAACCAAACTATAACACAAATGATGCTCTTAAAGGGGTAGATGCCCATATACACATTTTAAAGAACTATGAATTCAGTACCCAATAAACATTATTATTAAGAGTCTTAAATACTTTTTATTTAACTTTGAGGGGAATATACCTGGGTTACATGATCATAATTAAAACGTTAATCTTACTATATAATTGGGGGATATAGAGTGACAACAGGTATTTCTGTACTTTTTATAAACTGTTATAAAGGTTTTTGATTAGAATTTCCTGAAGTATGGAGTTTTGGTAATATAGCTGTTTTTATTCATCATGTTTAGATGCACCAGGCTCTACTAAAGCTTTGATGCTCACTGATGGACTCATTGATTCCGTGGACAACATGATCCTCTCTAAACTGTCCAACATGAGTGTTCTGGCACTCAGCAACAATGCCATTTCTAGCATCATGGAGAATGCCTTTCAGAACCTCTCTTTTCTAACTACGCTGTTGCTGGACCATAACCGCATCTCCAGCCAATCCCTGAACAGCTCTACATTTTCCTGTCTCCACAGACTGGAGACTCTCCAGCTTGGTAACAACAATTTGAATGACATTGACGGCTCCTGGTTCCAAAGCTCTAGAGCTTTAAAAACACTTCAACTAGAGGGGAACCTCCTCAACTGCTTGAACTCCACAACCTTTGCCCATGCTGATCTGATGAACCTAGAAACATTGGACTTGTCCAACAACCTCATCGTGTACTTAGGACGTGATAGCTTCAGAGGGCTGCCTCGTCTCCGCAGGCTTGATCTGTCCCGCAATCATCTACGTAGTGCTCCAGATGCATTCTCCTATCTGTCATGGCTCTCAGTGCTGAACCTTGATTTGAACCTCTGGAGCTGTACATGTGAGTTGAGAGAGCTGGCCTCATTTCTCAACAGTTACATTCAGGCTCCTGAAAAAGACTTGTACAATGGGCAGAGGATGGTGTGTGTGAATACAGATAATTTAGCTGTGCAAGCTCTGCTGGAATTGACTGACGCTAACTGTGTCCTACCAAACAGGAATATAACAGTGGAGGTTGTGGCTAAAAACACTTCTGAGCAATATATTAGAAATGTTGCTATTGCCATTGTATTTTCATTTTTGGGTGAGTATCTAATGCAAAATCCCTAATACCAAAACTTTCTGCTTATTTTAATTATAAAGCTGAGGACATGACTATATAGTGTTTAAGAAGTAGTTCACCAAAAAAATGTATATATTTATATATAAAATATATATATATATATATATATATATATATATATATATATATATATATATATATATATATATATATATATATATATATATATATATATATATATATGTATACATTCTGCTTTTAATTGTAGGTGGTGTTGGGATCACCCTTGGGATGGTTGCCATTGCATACCACAAACTCAGTAAAAAATTTGATCTGGTGCAGGAGGAAAATAGAGTTGGGGAGTCCGGCCTGGAATCAATCCAGTGGAATTTCTGTGAAGACAAGGAAACTCTAACTAAGTGCCATGCACTGTACAACAGCAACTACAAATCCCATCAGCCCTGGGACAGAGAAGACTCTCCTTGTCAGGGATCAGACATGCTGGGGAGTCATTTCACCTGTCACAAGTGCAGCTCTACAGCACATGTGGTAGGAAAGCACAAAAGAGAGACTGTCCTGCATAAACCCACACATGTAGGTGAACAGCTGGCTAATCATCAACATGAGGGGAATGATAAACATTCTGTGTTGCAACAGAGGATCAAAGGTAAACTAGCAAGCACACCATTTGCTTAGAAATATTTTAAAAGTGTCTGCAAAGGAAGAGGTTTAGAATATAAATATAAATGCAGCTATATTTTCATATTTAAAGATCATATTTAAAGTGAACATTTTAAATGTTACAAATACACATTAAATTATTATCTGGAAAACAATTAATATTATAATATTAATAAATGTATTATTAATTATTAATTGTATTTGTATCATTAATATTAATAATTTAAATTATTTAAAATTATATCTTTTATGATCTACCATTAAGAATATTATTTTAGGAAGAATACATAATAGAACAAATTCATGATTAGTCTCATGATTTCCAACCAGTATTTAATATTTGTTATTTATAAACTATTATATTTATAAATAAAAATGTTTGTCATTTTTATCATCTTTTATATATATATATGTTAATATATATATGTTTAGTTTTAATTTATTTATAGTTTAATAGTTTTTGTTTTTGTAATAGTATATTTATAGTCGACAGTAACTTATTATATTTAAAAATCTATATTTCATACATCTATATCAGTATTTAAAACTAATGTTTTGTAAACAACCATTAAATGCATAGCAACACCTTCCAATTCTTCAATTCCAGTGGTAATATCTAGTTTATTTAGTTGTTTTCTATCTTTAAGCACATTCTCAAATGTCTGTTTTAAATGACTAATTTAATTCATTTAAATTACAAAAGTCTGTTTTATACGCAGAGATAAGTGGACAAAGACATAATGAGAGCGGGGCAGGCATTCCAAACAGCTATCTGGGCAGTCAGGGTACTTCTTCCCAACATCGTGGGGGTTCAAACGACATCTCAGCTGTCAGAATGCGGCAGCTGGCCCTCCGTAATCATTTCTCTGCCCTCCAGAGAGGAGCTTTAAGACCCCCAGAACAACTCTACAATGAAATAACTCAAGGAAATCATTCACTGTTAAAGCCCCAGGCTGAGGAAGTTGGTGTTCAACCGATTTACCAAACCATCAGCTGTCTGCACTGTCATCAGACTTATGAATACAGACAAGCTGGGATTAATAACCAGAACTTTACATTTACAACTCACTCAAAGAACACAGTTCAAAACGGAGCACAAATGTACAATGCCATGCTATACAAAGACAACTTGGGTTATGACAAGTCAAAGGATGGGAGACATGGTGAAAGTCAAGCTGCTGAGCTGGGCTTTAAGTTAGATTCTCAAAGAAGTGTTACCTTTGATCTAGGTGAGACTGAGAAACATGTTCTCACCACAATGGTTGACAGACACAAAAAGAAAAGTAAGATGAAGGACTTTAAAACATCTACACAGAAAACCCCCTGCAAGCTGGGTAAGACTAAGAGCAGCACACAAGGACACTTAAAAACCCAGAAAACCAGAGTACAGGCGAAGAGGACACTGAAAGTTAAATTAAATTTAAACCCCCTTCGAAAAATCAGTGTTCATCCAAAGTCCACTGATAAAGAAGAAATTGAAGAAGACAAGATGTACAAAAAGGGTAAGAAGGAAAAACTGAAAAGAAAAAAGAACAAAAGAGATCATTTAAAATTAAATAAAACTAGCAAAGAATCTAAAGATAACACAGAATTCTCAGGAAGTGAGGAAGAGGAAAATGATGCTATACAAGATATCTCTAAAAAGAAGCATACTAAAAAGGGAAACCAGGAATCAAAGTCCCTGTCTAAGGATACAGATTATTTCAATACAGAAAAGGGTCAAACTTCTATTTCTGTTCAGGGAGAAACTGAAATTGCATCAACACTCCCACTAACACTCAATTTAGCTCTTCCAGATGATCACAACGTTCTTACAGCTCCATCTCCCCCCGACGTTCTGGATTCCAGTGACACTCAGCAGCTATCCAATTTAAATATTGCACTTCCTGTGAGTGAATCCACTGATCCACAGGATTTAGTGGATCAGTCCAGCAGTTCAGACCTGATTAGCTCTGGTGCACCTGTCATCCAAGAATATGTATCTTCAGCTGAGGGTTCACCAAAGAGGAAGTTAAGACTCATTTTACCCGAAAAAACTACCAACAGGCCACAAACAGCACTCGATAAGAAAATCAGATAATGTTATTCCTTACAGATAATGTAAAATATAACATGCACAGCTTAGTTCATTTGATAAATGTCTGATAGATATGGACTTTTAATATTGTGTAGTTTTGTTTTAAGTTATTTGCATTTTATTATACACAAAAAGTGTATAATTTTTAAACAATTTTCACTCAGAAATTGCTAGTACATTTCACAAAAAAATAAAAAAAACAAATAGTAACTAACATTGAGGTAAACATACAATTTTGAAGTAGAAAGTAAGCATTTTCTTTTTAGACATACTCAAATAACTTTTATATACTCTTACATACTCTTGCACCTTTTTAAATAGTTTTTTAATGTACAGTATTATATGTATTATACAAGCAAGTATTTTTTTGTCTGCAAGGCCACAGATATGGAAAATATCATTGTCTTCTGTTACAAATAAGTGTGAGGAGTTCGTTGTTTAATATTTGCATAGAGGTGCAAACAAGACGACAAGAATACAAAGTGCAGCCTATCATACAATTTTATGGTCTGCAAATAAAAGGCAGTTTGGACCTCAGAGAAATAACAGTCATTGTGCAGCTGCACATTTATGCAACGACTTGTTGAGTGAACATTTAGATATCTGATATTGCAAAACAATGGAACAAAAAGATGAAAAGAACTGCCGCATTGAGGAGGAAGGAGAAAGAAAAGGACCAAAAATATTTCTGGGGATCTTTACAAGAGAGAAGTTCATCATGTTATGTGTTTTTATTGGACTGATGGCACTTCTCATCATTACCTTAACTTCAGTATTTGTGATCACAAGATCAGGTATGGAGACTCTTCAGTGTTTTTGAATATGATACAATAAACTGTATGCCTTGATATTGCTTGATATAGAATTCACATTTTTCTATATGCAACATCATTGATCATGTACATACTTATGAAATTACATGCATTATGAATGTCAGAGTAAATTTAAAAAATCAATTCTGATTTTGTTCAATTTGTATACTGCCTTTGCATGATCTCAGATGCTTCAGTCAACATGGAAATGGAGCCTTTCCCATCTGATGGAGACATGCTTGACTTTCTATTCCAAATCGGAGAAATTCAGGAGAAAGATGGTCTTTATGCAACATGGTATCACGCAGCCAACAATAAATCTGAGATGATCAAGGCCTTAAACAGTAAGAGGGATCTTAAAACCTTAGTTTTAAGGTTTAAAACTAAGTTAGAGTTAGTTTAAGTTAGAGTTAAGTTAGAGTTAAAGTGCAATCTTAGTTCAAGATTGCACTTTAATCAGTTCAATTACCAGTTGCATAATAAACGTTTTCCTGTAATATGCATTATGTTAGATACAGTTTATGTTAAGAGCTCTGATAACACATGATATAATATTTGTTATGTAAGGAAATAACCTAAAATCCTAATTTAACTAAATACATTACAGGTGATGTCATGATCCTAGAGGCTGATATAAATTTGAAAGGTTATAGCACAGCTAATGAAACCAATATTCCCATCATGGCCCATCCACCAGACATATACAGTGACAACACTCTGGAGGAATGGCTGGATGCTGTACTCAAATCAAAAAAAGGTGAACAACCTGGAACTGTACCTGGAACATCTGCATCTACAGAAGACATAATAAACATTACTTTGTGTCTATTCTTCTTTAGGGATAAAGCTTGATTTTAAAAGTATCAATGCTGTGGAACCCTCACTGGATCTGCTGAGGGTAAAAAAACAAATGGGGATCAGCCGCCCGGTGTGGATAAATGCAGATATTCTTCCTGGCCCTAATGTGCCTGTTTTCTGGCCAGTAATCAGTGCTTCAGAGTAAGATCATAGTAAATATCTCATTAATAGTAAAACATGGATACTCTTCAATTTAGGCAATAAGTGGCTCTTAATACAATACAATAGAAGTTAATTTTTATAGCACATTTAAAAACATCTGTTATTGGCCAAAGTGCTTTACAAAAGCTAAAAGAAAACAGACAGTAAAAACACATAAAATGTGTCAACTATATAGGAGCGATAAAAGTATGATAAAAAAAGCCTATAAAATAGGGTAATATAAAGGGAAAAGATTGAAACAAAGGATGTCAAATACTGATGAGATTCAAGGGATAGTAAAGGCCATTGACAGGGTTTGGACGGATCTGATATACTGTAAGCTGGAAGGCTATTCCATAACTTGGGGCCAAAGTGCCATCACCCTTGTTTTTAAGTCTAGTTTTAGGAACATATTACAGATCAATCTGAGCGATCTTGCTCGAGAGAGTGGAAGTAGTAGTTCATACTATGGTGCCTGGTTCCACAAAGACTTTTTAAAAACAAATAACAAAACTTTGTCAATTCTCTATTTGAGCACTAGCTAATGAAGTGAAATCAGAACCCGTGTGATGTGTTCACTTTTATGCTTCCCTTTAAGGAGCCAAGCTGCAACATTTCGAACCAACTGCAAGCATGTGACAAGTCTGAGGGGCACCAATATGCACAGAGTTACAGTAGTCTAATCGGGATCGTACAAATGCAAGCAGGACAGTTTTAAAGTTCTTAGCAGACATAAAGGGCTTAACCTTTCCTAAAAGATCAAGATGATAGAAACAAGACCTAACCACAGCACATATCTGGTTCTCAAATTTAAGACTCTTATCAAGCAAACCCCCCAGATTCTGAACACAGGTGGTACTGTGTAGTAACAGAGTATCAAGATCAAAGTCATGAATGCTTACTCTCATTAAGACTTAACAAAAAAACTAGTGAGCCAATGTTTTAGTTTGTCCAAGCAGTCTAATATAGGCTTTAAGGCAAGCTTGTCATCACAGTTTATGGACAGATACATTTGTGTGTCATCAGCATACAGATGAAAAGATACACCATATCTAGATATATAGAACCCAAAGGGAGCATGTAGAGATTGAACTGTACCGGGCCAAGAATAGTGCTTTGAGGAACAATAGAACTTAAATGTATATCAGAGGACAAATGGTGCTTGAGGCAGACCAAATAACTCATATTAGTAAAATATTATAAAACATTATCATGATTCTTAAGAGGGCTGAAAGCCAGACTGGAATTTCTAATGTATATAGTTATCATTCAAAAAAGACGGATGATGGCTTAGGAGAGCTTTTTCAAAAATGTTAGTTAGTCTCAGCAAACTCAGAATGCTCACCTAATGTTCATATGGTTCACATTTGCTTATTCTTGGGAAACAATTACATTCTAGGAATCTTTTTATTTTGACCGAAAACTGAAAGAGAACCTTCAGTGCACATACAGTAACATAGCTTTTATTTTAATAATCAAAAATTATTATTCCCCGGACGTATTGGGAACCAAAAATTGGTTCCTGTTGTAGATCCATTATTCATTCCCGAATAAAATAGAAAAAATATTTAAATAAAAAACAAAAATTAATTAAAACTGGCAGCTGTTTCATTCCTGAATGAATTACTGTGATTAAACAAATTGAGGGAATTAATGGTTTAATAAATAATTTAACTCACTCATATGGACAATCACTTATCCCCACCTGCTGACGTAATTTTTTAATGTGAAGAAAAAAATCTTGTCAAAACACGGTCTGGAATGCAATTAATATGTAATGCAATGTAATGATATTCTGAACAACGTAAATAATTTTTGATCTGTTGATTGCTTAATGTTATTTTTCTTTTCTTTTTTTCAATTTTTTATTGTAAGGTTTTTTGAGCTCATTCAGCTGAAATTTCCTGACGTCACCATCTCTCCAGGATGGAAGGTTCTTTATCTTTCCATCTTCCCTAATGTGACATACACACGCAGTATGGTGGAAGATATGTACTCTATTGTAAGACACCTCCCTCAAAAAATCTCTTTTCCTGTCCATGCTTTGATGGCCAAGAATGGGTGGCCACACCTGAGCTGGCTGCTCAGCCAGTCTTCAAGGTAACTTTTTTAATTCAGTTCATTTCAGTAAAAATAAAAATAAATAAATAAATAAAAATAAAAACCTGATTATGTTTATACTATGTTCTGGACTGGCTATGATACAGGTTCAGTTTAACCCTTTGGCAAGGAAAGGAGAACCCCACTGTGAACGACCTTCTTTTCATCAGAGACAACAGCAACCCTCTGCGCATCTATTATGACATCTATGAGCCTGTACTCTCACAGTTCAAAGAAGCTGCAAGTAAGTGACATCATGGTCTTGCATATTAAACCTCATAGTGTACAGTATAGGGATGTATAATATACTGGTAAAATATTGGTTATCTGTCTTATTATAGTCAAAAATGTTTTGTTTTTTTTGTTTGTATTGTTTTGTTTTGTTTGACATTGTACATGTAATTGTACAACTGCTAAACAAAAAATTATTTTATGAACCCAAAATGGTTGTTCTTCTTTGCATAAAGGAAGATCAATTCCCATGTAGATTTTGTATTCTTTTTCATGCATTGTTTTTAATGTAAATTCGCCGTACTGATCAACAGAAAGCTACTTGGTTTTTGAGTGTCATGTAATCTTTAGCAAATTGTAAAAATATATATCAATTTTAAACAAGGTACATTGTAATGTTGTTATGCCTAAATTAACTCAAAAAACATAGTTTTTAGTGCTTTACTTTTTTATTTATTTAAACAGAATAGTATAGTTTTTTTATGTCGGTTAAAGCAAAAGCTTGAAAATAATTGTCAGAATTTCTCATTTTGTTCCTTCTATTTATACATTTTCAGTTTCGGTCATAATTTTAAATGATCCCTAATCAGTAACACAGGTATCTTCTTTTCTCAGAGCTGATAAACAGACCCAGAAGATTCTATCCAGGTGGGGACATAATTGACTATTTCAGGCCGGTGAACAGTGATGGACTCAACATCCAGTGGGATACAGTGACCGACAAAGATTATTTGCTATATCTTCTCAAAGGTGTGTTTTTAACAGCTGTTATAATGTGAAAATGCATACTCCTTGATATATAATATTGCAAGTATTTTTTTGCAGACAGCCAAGGGGGAATGTTGGTGATCCCAGTAATATCTAGTGAAGGACAAACAAACATTCCTGTCATTCAGGGATCCCAGCCTGAACTGCCGCTACAGGACTGCCTGGAGCTGATTCTTGCCTCCAAAAAGTCGTGGGGAATCTACTTAAGGATAAAGTCCAAGACTCAGCTGAGCTTCACACTGGAGCTCCTCCGTCAGGCATATGACAGAGACCTGCTGCACCACCCCACCTGGGTAAACATGGACATAGCACATGGAGTTTTCTATATCCAAGAATACGTGACAGGAGAGGAATTCTTGAGAACCGTTGATCAAATCTTTCCATATGTGACCTTGGCTCCAGGTTGGCCTCAAGAAGTTCTTGATGAAGGATACAAACCAGAGTTGGTGGAGGACATGGTGCAGCTCTTCCAGGGGGCTTGGCAAGATGTTTCACTGCAGCTGCATGCTGAAACACTGTACAGGACTGTGACTGGATGTAGAAGCCTTCTCCATGCACAATCACGCTTCTCAATGACTCTGGAGCATCAGGCAGAGGACAGAGGCCTCAATACTTGGACTGCAAGCTTAATGGCTATCAGAGCACTTAACAGACAGCGGAGCTTCTACAACATGCCAAATATGTACAGAAAACATATAGCAAATCTGTCAGACTGAAAATGAAGATCATACAGCACTGATAAAGACATTGCAACATTTTAAAATGTGGTTTCAGTAATTCACAGACAAGATATTTATGTCAAATGTATATTATAAACATGAAAATGTTGATGATTGAATTCTTTCATAGATTAATTTGTTATAATAATATACAAATTTTTAAATTGAATCATTATATGTTTAATCATGATGACCAAGATTTAGTAAACACACAATAAAACTGTAATTTTATATACATCCCTGCACCAAAAAAAAATATTAAAATACTGCTACAAGACAGGACAAAGCAAAGATAGATATTTAAGTATTTAAATTATATAATTATAAGTTTTTGTGTAATATGTAAATATTATAATGGATCCAAGTGTTAGAAATTAGGTTTATTTTTAAAGATATTTTAGCATGATGTTATGTTGCACTGCACTGTAACAGTGGCTTGTTAGAGTATGAGGGGTGCCCTATATTGAACCATTAAAATAAAACATTCACATGCAGAGATTACTCAACCAAGGTTACTCTCTTTCTACACTGCACATTTTATTTTAATTATCTTAATTTATTTATTAATTTATAAATGTTTCATCCTTGTAATACTTTTATGTACTTTTAATGAGTACTGTTTTTTATTATTTCTATGGAAAGCAAGTTAAATTAGCATTGTGTATGAAATGTGCTATATACATAAACTTTCCTTGCCTTTAAAATATGTCTCATAAAAAGAGGTAATTTACATGTAGAAAAATAGAAAAAATTGAGACAGATTCAGTGAGTCTATTTCATATTTGTTATGAGCAAACAGTGAGGAAAATTCCTGAGAAAGAATTCAAAGGTCGGTCTGAATATGACCAGAGTTCACCCCGTTCCCAAATCATACACAGACACATCACAACTGGAGATTGCAGACTCTCCATTTTTAACCAAATTACTTTGCTGTTCTCTAAAACTTCCCAGACAGCAACATAGTGTTGGGCCAGATCCGGCCCACATCTGGCCAGTTTGAAAACCATGCGGGCCAAAATCGGGCCAAAACTGATTGCTGTCTGGGTTGCACAGTCAATGTTTTTTTTCTTTTTCTTTCCAAAGCAATAGCAGCAACACTGAAAGTTCAACCTGTGTTTACCATACAGTACAGTCGTGCAGGTTAACTGATAACGTAACGTGTGCAATGTGTCACAAACTCATGAGTATCTGAACTCAGTTTATTCCTAGCTTTACCCTAATAGACTAGTAGGAAAAAATTAAGAATACTACAAAAAAATTAGATATGGCCCCTGTAAAAGCATAAACTGAAATATCAGTCGTAGCACATCATGATTCAGTTAAGCCCAGCAGCTGCTAGTTATAATGCAGAAGAGGTGAACGCAGATGTGCTGATTATGTTGTCCAGTAGGTACTGCCTGCATGCACAGAATATTGAGTAGAAACTGGACGAGAGGCCTGCAATGTCAGTGGAGATGTATGGCAGGACTTCTGGACTGGTCTGGTTATAGTAGGAAATCTGAGGACAAAACAGAAAACATATAAGACAATTCAGTGTGAAGTACATTGTAATCATAATTTTGTATTTTCTTACCTTCGAGACACTTTGTGAAACTTCATAAATTGTGAAGCCAGCGCAGACCACCTCACCCCTGTGGAATTCCTCTGTGGGCGGGTGAGAGGGTAGAGCAACTGATCTTAGGGCAATTACATATGGATCCCTAAAAATATATACATTATATGTAAATATTAAATATAATTGTGCTGCATTCATGCCATGTTGTAATTACTAAATGACAACCCATGACATTCTACTCGAAGCTGTTCACTTCTTCAGACTCTGAATTATGTGTTTCTGTGCCAAAACTATTAATGCCAAAATGAATCTGTGTAATTTCAGTAATCGGTAGAAGAATAAAACGCATCAAGTAACAGCTGTTATGCAAATGCTGTAATAAACTTTGTGGGACATTAGACGTATTTAACTGTGTGCTAACTGCTTTAAACTGCATGGTATGTCCTTTGTTGAGTTTTAAGATTATTCTTGCCTTTTGTAACAGAAATAGTATAATATTTTTATATATATTAAAATAAACACTTAAAGGGATAGTTCACCTAAAAATCTAACTCACCCTCATGTCGTTCCAAACCTGTGAGACCTCAGTTTATCTTCGGAACACAGTTTAAAATATTTTAGATTTAGTCCGAGAGCTCTCAGTCCCTCCATTGAAACTGTGTATATGGTATACTGTCCATGTCCAGAAAGGTAAGAAAAACATCATCAAAGTAGTCAATGTGACATCAGAGGGTCAGTTAGAATTTTTTGAAGCATCGAAAATACATTTTGGTCGAAAAATAGCAAAAACTACGAAAATAGCACTGTACACTGTCAGTACACTGACTTAATTTCTGTGAAAAGAGAACTGGAGATGAACACCAAGCCGAACCAGATAATATGCGAAACATTGACTCGTTCACGGGTCAAGAACCGGTTGCATCGGTTTTCGGATCACCAGTAGTTATTTTGGACAGTTCGATTCAATAAACCGGTTGAAGAAAACGGTTCACCGGTTCTTTTGCACTCGACGTAATTGGTGTCATTGGTGATGATTGCCCTTGATTCAAGCCTTCGGTTTACCTGGACTCATAAAATTAGCACAGAATCAGTTCAGAATCAATAACCAAAAGACAGAGGTGTCAAGTAACAAAGTACAAAAACCCTATTGGTTTGAACGCGATCCATCGCACCTGCACATGACACAAATCACATCACACTCCAGCAAGGACATAGCCAGTTTTGGGTTTGTTTATCAAAAAATATATTTCTTAAAAGTAGGGTTGGGTATAGAACCGGTATCCGATCGCCTCAGAGTCAGTCCCTGTTTCTAATAAACTGTTTAACTGCTCCCCCAAGTGGATATTAAATTATGTTGTGGGATAATTAAATATATTCTAAATAAACTACAAACATAAAATTATATACATTTATTTTGTTCTCACATTCTTTACTCCTCACTCACAGTGGCACAGCTGACTGAGAGGTTCATTATGCCGCTCATTTTGTGGCCCTTTGTCTTCTCAGGTGTAAATCACAATGATATTCTAGATAGTTGATGCCTACTCGCATTTGACTTTTACCAACAAAAAGTGTCTTAGAAAATTTAAATCAATATATTGTTTTCTGTGAGTGAGTAAACAAGATGATTTTCACATAATTTAGAAAGAAAAATTCTAGGCTACAAGCTCCAGTTCTCAAAAATCCTGGGAACCATTGTTTTTTATGTGTTTTATGGCCTTTTTCAAGTGTTTTAACATTTTGAGTTTTTCACTAACCACGCATAATTTTTTTTTCTCAAAAAACACAATCATATACATACATGCATTTCACATATTATTATAGCCCAGTTTGTGCTGATTACAGTGAGATTAGACTTTACCCATTTAGATATTTATAAGAAACTGAAAAAAGCACAAATGTCAGGGCATGACAAAACTTCTCCAGGCCCCAAAAATACCCTTAGACTCCAGAGAGTTTTAAATTTAATATGAAACCGGTGTCAGACCAGTCTCCTCTCCGTCTTTAGCGTGCTCTTCAATCCGCAGACTTCGGCGGAGCAGCGCAAGTACACATAAACACAGAGGACACAGGGTATGTGTTTATCGATAGATTGTTAGAATATCTGTATCTGTGCAGTTCTTGGTCATAAATACAGTTTACAAAAGGTCACGAGGGAGCAGTTGGTTTTTCATCTATTGCAAAGTTTTCGCTTGTCACCGCTCATTATACCACAGCTGTTTCCTCCAGCGAAAATCTAGCCCTTAACACATATGAACGAACACATACTTTAATTACACTCATTTAAATATACTTAATTTAATCATACATACTTTGTACAAACAATACTGTGCAAAAGTCTTAGGCACGTTAGTATTTTCACTTAAATGAATTGTGTTCGGCCAGTTATTTATGTATTTTGCTATATTGTGTCAATATTAAATATCAGTTTACATTTCCAGACATTCATTTTGCCGTTGTCAGACTGCTTGTGCATTCAAAATCGCACTAGATTATTATTAAAATTAATGGCAAACTGATATTTCCTACTGACACACTACAGCAAAAGATATAAACAACTGGCTTATAACCCTTTTTGGGGGTGAAAATACTAATGTGCCTAAGGCTTTTGCACAGTACTGTATTTTAAAAACTACATTGTTGCTACTTTATAAAGAATGACCATACAGTATTTCACAGAACTGATTAAAGACAGTGACAGACAGCACTCATTTAAACTAAATATCAGAATGAGAGACAGAGATACAGTAGGAACATTATGTTTGGTTTTGTCATAAATAATGACCCAGATTGTGAAATACATTTATTAGCCTTAGATTAAAGGAAGCACAACTTGGGAAATGAGAGCATCCAAGGTGAAAGCTATGGATTTATTTTAAATATTTGTAATGTTCTTTAATGTTATCCATAGTTTTTTGTGGTTCTTTTATTTAAAGTATCGGTTCAGGCACGTTTAGTCGCTTGTACTGTTTTAAAAGTATCGAAAAGGCACTGGACCCTACTTAAAAGTTATTATTTCTCACTGGCTCATTTACCAAATGGGTTCTCTTCATCCTCCACAAATTAAGCTACTATAGGTAGTTCGATAGTGAGTCATTTTAATAAATTATCATTTGCGATTGATGACGCGATTGACAATGTTGTGATAAGTAGGCAATACCAACTTTGTAACTCGTTACCCCCCCCCCCCCCCCCCCCCAACATTGGACATAGCAGACGTATGTACCGAATACAGGAAGCTATCAATCAAGAAGGTATCAGGATTATGAGTTATTTTTCATTTTTAGTTTTTGATTCATCACTTGGATTAATCATTCATTTTGACAGCACTATAATGTTTATTTTAAATAGACAATCATACAAGAGTAATTGTTACTAAGTCTTCACCAATGTTCTTGTCCATTGCCCCCGCAGATTCCTAAAGCTAAGCTTGGATGTACATCTACATTCCATTAAAGGTAATTGATGACATGCCTCTGCAGTTTGACTTTTTGCACCATAACGACACTTATACGCATCTAGTCATCATATCTCTAGTCCTTTAATGTATTTGCATTGTACTGAAGTGCATTCATTTTCAATGGGCATATATGCGGCTGAAACAGGTAGCCTAGTGCATCCCAAATTTTGCAACATGAACATTTTAATAGAACATTATAGTCATTGTGGCCTTTGGTCTTTAGAAAAATGTTTTTTGAGGAGGTGGGGTAATGCACAATAGGCCCCTGTGGCGCAGCCTAAGCTTTTGTTCTTAATGCCATTTTTTTTTCTTACATTACTTTTACTTTTATACTTCAAGTAGTTTTTTAAACCAGTACTTTTACACTTTTACTTGAGTAAAAAGCTTGAGTTGATACTTCAACTTCTACAAAAGTCTTTTTAAACCCTAGTATATATCGCAGATATGCTCACTGAATATAAACCTAACAGACCACTCAGATCACTAGGATCGAGTCAGTTAGAAATACCAAGGGTTCACACAAAACAAGGGGAGTTTGCCTTTAGTTACTATGCCGCCCACAGTTGAAATCATCTTCCAGAAGAGATCGGATGTGCTAAAACACTAGTCACATTCAAATCTAGACTTAAATCTTATCTGTTTAGCTGTGCATTTATTGAATGAGCACTGGGCAATGTCTGAACTGATTGCATTATATTCTCACTGTTTTTTTTATATGTAAAATCATTTTCTAACTGTTTTTAAATTCATTTAATTAAGTACTTTTTTTATCATTTTAAAAAAGATTTAATTTCTTGTTTATTTTTGTTATAATTTTTCTTCATGACTACTTTACTTTCTTTTATGTAAAGCACTTTGAATTACCATTGTGTTCGAAATGTGCTATATAAATAAACTTGCCTTGCCTTGCATTGCCTAGGATCTATTCAGTTCTCTCTTCACAGCAGTTCAGTCAGTGTACTGTTTGAGTAAATGAATTACTCCGGGATATTGGTTTGTTTGAACTCAGAGGCAGTATCAGCCACATTAAAAAAGTTAACAGCTTAAGTCATTTGTGGATTAATGCGTATTGGAGACGCAAACCATTTAAAACAATTCAGTCCGATTTGGTGAACTGGTTCAAAAAGATCTGGTTACATCGAATGATTCGTTCGCGAACCAGATATCACAAACTGCTTTGTTTTGAACTCTCTCTCACAACAGACATGGAAGAGAAGACAATGATGAATAAAGTCGTGAATTTGTACAAAATGAATTTTCGATGCTTCAAAAAATTCTAAATGACCCTTTGATGTCACATGGACTACTTTGATGATGTTTTTCTTACCTTTCTAGACATGGACAGTATACCGTGCACACAGTTTCAATGGAGGGACTTACAGCTCTTGGACTTAATCTAAAATATCTTAAACTATGTTCCGAAGATAAACGGAGGTCTCACAGGATTGGAATGACATGAGGGTGAGTTATTAATGTTATCATTTTTATTTTTGGGTGAACTATCCCTTTAACTACATTTTACAGCTAAGTCCACTGCCATTTTAAATGTGTTTTCCACATGCCCATTGCAGTGGTCAGCAAATTTTAGCTTTTTATACCACACCTAGAATTGCTATAGTCATCCTCACCCGGTATCACAAGGTGGTCTTCTAGAGGCCAGTAAAATGAAGTCCTGATATTTTCCTCCTTTACTGACCGAAGGAGTAACAACTTGATAGATGAAATCATCCTCATCAACACTAAGGAGCAGATTACACAAACTGCACAAAGCAATAAAAATTTTTTAAAAGTCAATTTGAATTTGCATTTGGATTAGCATTTTTGCATAATGGATATTTCAAAATTATATACAGTATGGTCATGTAACAGACAAAAGGGTTTACATGTACAGATATGAAAAACTTACTAATGTAACATTGGTAATAAAAGTGCTCATAAAGTGGTCATATCAGGTATGTGCATGCATAATTCCTTTCCAAAAAAAAAGTGGAACTGATGGAGTTTGATAAATTTCCAGTATTTGGTTTTGGTGTCTTTTCCAGTATTTGGTTTTGGTGTCTTTTTTTTTTTTTACTTTTTAAAAGGTTTGAGTCTTAGTGACCTGATAGGCTAAATAATTAAAAAATAATTTGGTTTTGTGCAACCCTACTTGACAACTGAGAATATTAACAGTCTGATGTCCTTTCTTTTTTTTAAAAATGTCTGACTGGCAGAGTGCCAAACGATGCAATATTTCTTGAGAGTTAGTCAAATCTATGGTCACAAGGGCCCAAAACTCATTACAAACACAATTTATTCTCTATCGATGACATTTATCTCTGGCCTTCCCTATTCCATTTGTAATCAAAAGAGTCTGTACAGTATCTAATAATATTGTATTATGTAAAGTGTCTCACGTATAGTGTTGGTCCCATTCATGTCTGCGACTGAGATCTGAGAGGAGGATGAAGGCTCTTTGTGCTGGGATTTCCATTTCAAACTCCACCCTGAAACACAGACTCTGACTCTCCTCCAATGTATACAGGCTCACCTGCCCAGTTCAAGACAAGGTGTTTAATGTTAAAGTGTGAACTCTATAATGTGCAACTGACATTTGGCAAATAGTGCTTACATTGTTCTTCTTTGAACTGAGGTCCCAGCTGTTTTTGGCTGCAAGCATCTTCAAGGCAGACACATTATTGTAGCTCAGATAAACCTGAAAGTGAGAATAGCCTTACAAAAAAACTGTGCTTTTCATCTCTTTTGCACATTATCAGTGATTTTGCTCAAAATGAGATGTGAGTGAAACACACTGTAAACTCTAGGAGTAAATTATATAAATAGTAAATATCTGATTACTGCTGAAATAGTACTAATAGTGGCAGTGTGCAATCATTTCTCAGTGCCACATAATTCTGCATATCTTATCTTGTCTGCTTTTTATCTTTATTTTGGAGGTGTATCCTGATATATTTTTTTTACACATAAGCCCTATTCATGTCACAAGTTTGGACCTTATAATGGTAAACACTAAACAGACCTTTGGATAACATGTATTTTTTAAAGAAGGGAAAGTTACCTGGTTACTGGTGTCCCATGGGACAGACAGTGGCACCTCGGTCTGCTTGCATGAGATAATGTACTTCCTGAGTAGAAACAAAGGCCAGATGAGCAAATCATGTTTTTGAGAGAAACTGAACAACAGGCAATAGAGCCTGTAAATGATACTGTCACATTTATCATTTAAGTTTTCTGTGTTTCCATTCTCCTGCCTTGTTTCTTTCCATGGTTTTTTATTTAATTGGCTCCACACGTTTCAGTTCTCCCAGTTAATTTTATATTACTTAAGTCTGTGTTCCCTTAAATTCCTTTGTCTGCTATCGTTTGGATTTGTGTTAGGTTGTGCCTATTTTCTCCTGTGGATTATTAAAGAACTCCTTCATCATGCACTTGTTTTGTACAACAACATGTGACAGATTCTGAGGAAAAATAGTATATTACTTTATATCATTTCAAAATTAATTTAATTATGCCATTAAATGTATTTGTTTTTTATTAGATTTTAGATTTTTAAACAGATTTTTGGAAGTTTATTGTTATTTTTAGAAATAGTATTTCAAGCACATCAAAAGAAATACTTAAACTAAGCCTAATAAGGAAACAATATATGTATTTATGTATAATGTTGATCTACTTGTTTTAGCAGTGACGCACATCGACAGCGCCATCTGTGGGTGAGCTGAAGGCTTTGCAGTCTAGCCAACTAGATATAAGCTGGAGCTTTTTTTTATGAATGGACCAGCACCAGTTTTGCTACCTATCAAGACGAATCTTCTTCCTGGCAAGGGCCTCCTGATATCTCCTCTGTCCCTCCTGTCATAAAATTCAGAATACTCTTCAAAATTCTGATTTTACAATATTCTGTTTACTTTAACAATCAAGCGACTGTTGGCATGAATGCTAACACAATGAACACCGAATCTGGACTTTTCACCTGAGGTTCAGGTTTAATGGGGGGCAGTGGACGTGGCCTTCCTTTCTCATCCAGCACCTCAAACGTCATGAAGGCACTATTGATATGTCTCAGAGGTTCATCTCTGTGATAGGCTTCTGCACAGACACCTACCTCCATACTAAAAAAACAGAGATACTGTCAATGAGCTGTATGACATCGTCACTGTGTAGTAATTAAAATCTAAATACATCTCTTAGATACTGATAGATAGATTATATACTGTAAGCCCACCTGTTCTTGAATGTGTTATTGACAATGGCCTTTAGAACCAAACGATCTCCAACCTGGGAAGGGCCTCTAAAGTGAAACATGTCTATAGCCCTCAGAGTTGGATGAGCATTGCATAAACGACTAAAAAAAAGGAAAAAAAGAAAGAGAAAGCCAATATATGTCATTAGTTTTTATTAGACCATTACAAGACACAAGATGATTTTTCATCTTGTGCTGACATATTTCCTTATACAAACATGGAGATATTGCTGGATTTTATTTGCTACTTTAAACATTATTATTAAACAAATTTTTGGGTGATGCATTCCTTTAATTGTGTATATCTTAGCAGTACATAGCATAGATATATATAGACCTCAAAGCTAACACATATTAACTAAATGGCATAAAATCTATGATTTCACAGAGTTTTTAAGAAAGCTGAAGTTTATGTTATATGCTTTAAGTAAACCTTTCCATATATACTGTCATTACAGAAGTCTCTTTTCCGTTTTTGTTTGTATCAACATTACAACCTTTAACCCTGATCTTTTGCAGGCTAAGGTTTAAAAAAGGTAAATATTAACTGCTGTATAAAATGCACTTTGCAAGTGTTGAAGACACACACCTGGCTGCAATGGTAGCGACATTTTCCATCCAGGCCATAATCTGGCCTCCGAATGTGTTCACCTGGTGATTGGCATGAGGAGGAAGTACCAGCTCGACACTTTCCACTCTTGTTCTTTCTGTTGGCAAAGCCTCATCTTCGTCATGGCTCTCTGCCTCACAAACAATAAAACACCTTCTCAAGAAAACTAAATGCTTGTCTAGAACAGGTGCAATAGCTTAAGAGTCATAGTTCACTCTAAAATTGAAAATTCTGTCACTATTTACTCAACTATACGTTGTTCCAAACCTGTATAATTTTGTTCTGCTGAATGGCTATTTTCTCTCTGACTCTCTTCATACAAATAAAGTGGGGATTCTACAGTAAATAATTTTTTTTGTGTTCCACAGAAAGTTATTCAGGTTTAGAAATACATGATGGTGAGTAAACGATGACTGATTTGACATTTCTGGGTGAACTATCCCTTTAGGGCTAAGTAACTTAATCTGTCTGAGATATTATCACATGTGCATATGTACATATGCATTAAGTCTGAGAGCCTTATTGTAATGTTTGCACAAAGCCTTTTGTTGTCTTTCCCAAAGTCTTTCCCAAAAAAGAAGTGCCTCCACCAGGGCCGGATTTACCTCTAATATTAACACCCAAGCAAACAAAAACATTTCTTAATCATTTGAAACTTCAAATGATTGTAGCTCTTCATTTTTTTTAGAACTCAGAAAGACCATTCCATTAATAAGTGCGGTGTACCACTTCGGGAATTTTTTTCTTCTAATAATTGTATTGGTCAGGAATCACAAACACACATCAAAACATTGTTCAGATGATTTGTTTCAAGACATTTGACATGTTTCCGTCCTGAAATGTTGAACTATTTCTTATGCACCTCATCCCAAACCTTCCATCGCAAATTCCAAAACGTGATTTTAGAGCTAATAACAGATTCTTGAGCCATTAATGCAGTCTAATGCAGTTATTAGAGAAAGAGAGAGATTAAGCGTATGTGAATACCAGCATCTGTTTTTACCCTTTTGTATGTTATATGTATTTGCTCAATGTCTTCTGTGGTTTTGTTTCTTTTATTGTTGTAGATAGCCCATAGTATAACTAAATATTATATATCTATATAATATATGTACGTACATACATACATACATACATACATACATATATCCCCCCGGATGAGCGAGCATAGGCAACTGCCTATAATGCCTATGCTTAAATCGGGCCCTGGCCTCCACCACTTAATAATAATAATAATAATAATTCCTTAAATTTATATAGCTCTTTTCTGGGCACTCAAAGCACTTTACATAGAAAGGGGGAATCTCCTCAACCACCAAGACACTTAAGACACTTACCCTCACCGATACTTCTCTGGAGGGTCTTGTTGTTGAGCAATTCCTGCATGATGTTGTGGTGAATGAGTCTCATCCTCCTCCGCTCAGCTGCTAAGCTGTGCTCCACCTGTTCTTGGTGTGTGCAGGGCACAACCTGCTTCAGCTGCACCTACAGTTACAGAGTGCAGAGTACAAGTGCATTTAGATGGTGTGCAGAAAGCAACTGTATCTGCCTTGTTTATCTGCATGCCATTTGCCTTGTTTCCTTATTTGCAGTGTTTCCTTATTTCCACAGCTATAACAAAAAGGTCAAATAAGTATGTAAATTATATTTTTCCCATTAACTAAGATATAAGTGAGTACAACATATATATAAACACTATTATTATAAGCATTCTTATGGCATTGTTTTCTCATACCTTGTTTGCATCTGTGCCTTTGGCGACAAATGTGGCAAAAGCCTGACACACTCTCCAGTGCCGGCCACTGTAAAGGTCCTCACAGCTCACCTCTATCCCCACCTCACACACAAACACCAATACATTCATGAATAATTGCCATTCTACATATTTTATTTCTTCAAATAAATGTGAAGTGAATTAAAAATGGTTCTCTATCATCAACAGCTAATGCAGTACTCTCAGTACTCTTAATAGGAGGCAGGAAAAAGATCTCCTGTTAACGTAACGCAAATATTCTGCAGATATGTTAAGGTTTCACTTTAATCAAAGTCCATTTGTTTTACTTTGTAAACCATGTTGGATTATCATATTTGATTGGCATCAGAAGCTCTGAAAACCTCAGTGTTACATAACAGTAGAAACCACTCCAAAAACATCTGTAGGTTGTAGTAGAGTAACTAATAAAATAAAGTTAGACTATTTCATATTATAATTTAAATTGTGGCTATTACCTCCATGCTTGAGTTGAAGGCCCTGTTGACTTTGGCCTTAATGTTGACCACTTGTCCAACACTGAAATATATGTATATAGATGTATTTCAAATGTAAGTGATAATGACAGTAGCTTATGATATATTACAGACTGCTTTCCATTGGGTTTATATTACTGAGACTCTCCTCTCTAATCAACATTACATTTGATCTGTGCTGTTTTATTCTAACAATCTGACAGACCGGAGTAATTAACAGTCTACTGCATAATAGTAGTTTAATAGAACTATTATCCAGTCAGAACTGCCAGTACTCCCTATGGGCGAAATTACATTCCGGTTAAGATGTTTTTCAAAAGACACTGAGATGTGGCTCTAATTATCTAAAATATAAGTGATATTTCTTTTGTACCCAATGGTGTGCTCAAAGTAGATGTCATCAAGAGAAGCTGTCACACAGGGGCATCCAGCATGTCTTTCAGCTGGAATGGAAGCAGATAAAAAAATACATCTTGACACTAATGAATCTAACACAGTTTTTACATTTTTGCCTTTTTATGACTGACAGGTGATGTGCAAGGAATACAGTATTTGCCCCTTCTTGATTTCTTCTGTTTAAGTGTAGGCCATAGGTAGGTCATGCTAAATTGTTTCAGAAATAAAAAAAAAAAAAAAAAACATAAAACAAAGGCTAACTGAGTAAACACAAAATACAACTTTCTTTCAATTATAACATTATTTAATGAAGCACCCTATTTAAGGAAGGCAGTGTCATGGCTAGAGAGGGGAGGAGGCAAATAGAATGATCCCTGTCACTTGTGCAGTATATTGTTGTTGGCTAACAAGAACCCAAGTTTGAGTATTGTAATTTTGAAAGTTGTTTCCATTTTTTGTTTTGACTCTCATGTTTTTTGTCTGTTTGGGAAGTTTGGTTATTTGTGTTATGTATCCATATTACTTTTGATCTGCCTTTGGACTTATTTGGGAAAATGAAAGTCTCTTCATCAATAAGATTAAGCCTACATGTGTCATAATGTGCCATAACATCACCCTCATGACACCCGATGACCCAGATACAGCCTACAACTGTTACATTCGGGAAACCAGAGAAACACAGGAGACGAGAGATCCAAATGCAGTGTGGTTTAATGGGTAATCCAAATCAGAATCCAACAAGCAGGGGTCAAAACCAGAAATCAATCCAAAACAAACAAAAGGGATAGGAACAGGAACAGGAATAGGAACTGGAACAGGAAACTCGGAAGATGAGGAAACTCGGAAGGCGAGGAAACTCGGAAGGCGAGGAAACAAGGTGACGGAAAGAAAGGACTCCATGAAAACAAACAGAAAAAGACCGGTTAATATAGGCAGGGTAATGACTATCAAGTGAAGACACCTGAGTGCAATTAACAGGAGTGCAATTACTGTGATGAAGGGACAAGACTTTGTGGGAATTGTAGTGCCTGTGGTGAGGTGCCTATGGGGAAGTGAGACCACTAGTGGAGGCCCAGGGAAACAGAGACCAGACAGCGTCACAACAACACAGCCCTGTTCAGTTAATACACTTTTCAACAGAACTTTCTTAACAGCATGAAGTTGGCTAAAAGGCTTTACCCAGTAACACACTATGCCAACTGTGAGAGAAATTCCAGAAATGATGAGGAAGAAAGTGAGTGTTATCCTGGGACCGGTTACAATTAGTTACTCCTAAGAACCCAAGCAAGAGCCATTATCTTCAGATGAATGTCACAGTAGCAGACCTTCCCAGAAGTGGCTAACCTTCCAATATTCCTCCAAGACCACACCAAACACTCATCTTGGAAGTCACAATAGACTAAAGGACAGCACTGAAGGAACTACCCAAGTGCATCAAAACTCATCTGAATTTTGCCAAGACACACCTTGATGATCCTCAAACCTTTTTGGAGAATATTTTGTGGTCTAATGAGCTGGAAGTAGTAATACTGTTTGGAAGACATTTAGGTCCATTTAGGGTAAACTAAACACCAAAAAATAAACACGACACACACAAAATGCAATTCAAACCAAGGCAACATCCCCCCAAAACCACTCCCTGCACACCCCCCGCAAAATGTGAATTTAATCTGGGGGAAAAAATTACAAACTGTATCAGTTTACTTTGGTTGCCTTTGTTCTATGTTGCAGTCTGTATAAGGATCTAAAACAATTAACATGAAATATACATAAAAACAGAACAAATTAGTATGGGGAAAATGCATTTTCACAGTACTGTATTAGAAATGTACCTAATAATTTATCCCACAATGCAATATTTCAAGTAGGGGAGAGCAGGGGCGAAAGTGCCATTTTTCAGAAAAACTTCATTTTAAAAGATAATGTTGTATACAGAGATATATTTCTGCTGTGGCCAGTAACTCAGAAGTGTGGTCTAACAATACCAGGTGGTATTTTGTAGAAATGTAGAAAGACTTCAGTATAATTTCACTTTGAACATAAGTTGAACATTGTTACTTTCGACCCCATCAATTGGGACGAAAGTAACACACAGGTGGGTCAAAAGTAACACAACAATATAAGCTAGATTTTTTTGCTGTTACTCTTATTTTTCTTAAGTATACCTGATTGTGACCTCGTTAATAAGTAACTGCAAACATATTTTGTCCTTTATCTTTGCAAAAAAATTATTAAATTACATTTTCATATTTTCATTTTAAATGTAAGTTTAAGTTTAATGTAAGATGTCTTAAAACCTGACTGTATTTTTTTATTGTAAATTTCAATGTATTTTAACAAAGGGTGGAGGTGTAAAGGCTAAGATATGGCTAAAACCTAAATATAAATGTGATGTAGCAGCTGTCCAGAGAGAGATGTTCCTCTATGTCCAGAAATGCCCTCTCAAAAACACCTGGATAAAACCAGACCTCTGTCTGTCTTTCTGACCCTCACTCAGACATATTCTTTTGGTATAATATGACATAAACATTTGTAAGAAATGATGCAAGACACAGAAATTCACAATATAGCTTGCACTGGAACAAAATAAATATTTTTTGTGACTGTAGCGGGACAAAAGTAACAATTGTTACTTTCGTCCCGACAGGAACTCCTGACATTTAAACTCAAATTAATTTTATATATAAAACATTTGAAAATGCAAACTTTAGTATGTGTTAAAGCACTAAATAACCTGAAGATTGATCATTAATGTGACACATTAAACAAGAAAAACAACATGACTAATAAAAAAAAAAAATTACCGCTTCAATAATTTACTTTTTGTACTCGAAAACAGTTTTACGGACCTAACTTCCGGAAACGATGAGGAAATCACATGATATTTCTCAGCTCCGTCAAGGATTGCATGCTGAATATGCTGTCATAGCTGGGAATGCAAATGCAGAAAGA